>NC_091164.1:1526569-1576569 GCF_040958095.1 Procambarus clarkii | reverse complement strand
TTTTTTTTTGTTTGTTCTCTGCAGGTATGTGTTGAATACCAGTCTTGCAAAGCCTGTGTCTGTAAGTAGCAGTAGCCCAAAGGTAACACCTGCTCCTTGAGGTAGTAGTAACCTGTAAGTAGCAGTAGCCAGGAAGAAACAATAGTCCAGGAACAGTAGATGTTTGTAGGTAACATCAGCTCTGAAGTAGCAATTGCCCTGAAGTAGCAGTAGCTCTGAAGTAGCAGTAGCCCTGAAGTAGCAGTAGCCCTGAAGTAGCAGTAGCTCTGAAGTAGCAGTAGCCCTGAAGTAGCAGTAGCCCTGAAGTAGCAGTAGCTCTGAAGTAGCAGTAGCCCTGAAGTAGCAGTAGCCCTGAAGTAGCAGTAGCTCTGAAGTAGCAGTAGCCCTGAAGTAGCAGTAGCTCTGAAGTAGAAGTAGCTCTGAAGTAGCAGTAGCTCTGAATTAGCAGTTGCCCTAAAGTAGCAGTAGCTCTGAAGTAGCAGTAGCCCTGAAGTAGCAGTAGCTCTGAGGTAGCAGTAGCTCTGAAGTAGCAGTAGCTCTGAGGTAGCAGTAGCCCTGAAGTAGCAGTAGCTCTGAAGTAGCAGTAGCGCTGAAGTAGCAGTAGCTCTGAAGTAGCAGTATCCCTGAAGTAGCAGTAGCCCTGAAGTAGCAGTAGCTCTGAAGTAGCAGTAGCTCTGAAGTAGCAGTAGCTCTGAAGTAGCAGTAGCTCTGAAGTAGCAGTAGCTCTGAAGTAGCAGTATCCCTGAAGTAGCAGTAGCCCTAAAGTAGCAGTAGCCCTAAAGTAGCAGTAGCCCTAAAGTAGCAGTAGCCCTAAAGTAGCAGTATCCCTGAAGTAGCAGTAGCTCTGAAGTAGCAGTATCCCTGAAGTAGCAGTAGCTCTGAAGTAGCAGTATGCCTGAAGTAGCAGTAACCCTGAAGTAGCAGTAGCCCTGAAGTAGCAGTAGCCCTGTAGTAGCAGTTCCCCTGAAGTAGCAGTAGCCCTGTAGTAGCAGTTCCCCTGAAGTAGCAGTAGCTCTGAAGTAGCAGTATCCCTGAAGTAGCAGTGGCTCTGAAGTAGCAGTATCCCTGAAGTAGCAGTAGCTCTGAAGTAGCAGTAGCCCTGAAGTAGCAGTAGCTCTGAAGTAGCAGTAGCCCTGTAGTAGCAGTAGCTCTGAAGTAGCAGTATCCCTGAAATAGCAGTAGCCCTAAAGTAGCAGTAGCCCTAAAGTAGCAGTAGCCCTAAAGTAGCAGTATCCCTGAAGTAGCAGTAGCTCTGAAGTAGCAGTATCCCTGAAGTAGCAGTAGCTCTGAAGTAGCAGTATGCCTGAAGTAGCAGTAGCTCTGAAGTAGCAGTAACCCTGAAGTAGCAGTAGCCCTGAAGTAGCAGTTCCCCTGAAGTAGCAGTAGCTCTGAGATAGCAGTAGCCCTGAAGTAGCAGTAGCTCTGAAGTAGCAGTATCCCTGAAGTACCAGTATCCCTGAAGTAGCAGTAGCTCTGAAGTAGCAGTATTCCTGAAGTAGCAGTAGCCCTGAAATAGCAGTAGCTCTGAAGTAGCAGTAGCCCTGAAGTAGCAGTATCCCTGAAGTAGCAGTAGCTCTGAAGTAGCAGTAGCCCTGAAGTAGCAGTAGCCCTGAAGTAGCAGTAGCCCTAAAGTAGCAGTAGCCCTGAAGTAGCAGTAGCCCTGAAGTAGCAGTAGCCCTGAAGTAACAGTAGCTCTGAAGTAGCAGTAGCCCTGAAGTAGCAGTAGCTCTGAAGTAGCAGTATCCCTGAAGTAGCAGTAGCTCTGAAGTAGCAGTATCCCTGAAATAGCAGTTGCTCTGAAGTAGCAGTATCCCTGAAATAGCAGTTGCTCTGAAGTAGCAGTAGCCCTGAAGTAGCAGTATCCCTGAAATAGCAGTTGCTCTGAAGTAGCAGTATCCCTGAAGTAGCAGTAGCCCTGAAGTAGCAGTAGCCCTGAAGTAGCAGGAGCTCTGAAGTTTTGTTTTATTAGTTCTATAAAACTGTAAATATCAATATAGCTATAGGTTAAGTACTAATTGTAATTAAGAAGCAATAAATGCTGTTTACATGCTTGTCCTCCTACACTCCCAAGGTTAGGTTAGGTCGTGGTTTTCTATGCAGCTTTTCACTAATTTAATTTAGTACAATATAAGGGAAGGGGAAAGGGGCCAAGCCATTACAGCTTTTCTGGTAATCTCTAATATTCACAATATTTTGGTGCGATTAAGTGTATTTATGTACTATGCCGATAGTCAGGATTGTACTTATTACATTTAGTATTAAAACGTAATGTCTATTCGGAGGATGGGCTGGGGTGGTTGACAGTGAGAGGAGTTCAGTAGTAGGAAATACTGAAAAAGGATTAGTTACACCTTACTATGATAAAGCTCCCGGGGCTTGAGAGACCTTCGATGTTGTACAAGAATCACCTGTTCTATGCACGTACAAACACATTATTGACAATAGGAAATTTCTGTTAATTTACCTGAGATCAGTGAATAATGGTGGACATTGCTGTTAGATTTTTTGGTGAAAACGTTTGTTTGGAAAATATTTAGGTGTGTAGCTGGCGATTAGTTCCAGAAATGGTCTTGGAGGGAGTGTCTGAATATGACCCTGGCACGCTGTTCCTTTTCAAATTCTGGTGACCCCAACGAGGCTATGTTCACCCCGTACCTTAGACCATTCCTTCTACCAGTTTGGATGATGCTACCCTCAAGCGTGTGGCCTCGAACTTCGAACAGACAGGCAGACAGTTGTTGTTTGAGATTCAGCTACTCGGAACAAAAAGTCGCAAGCAGCACGGGCTATGGTGAGCCCGTCGTGGACTGGCCTGGCACAGGAGATGTTAAACAGATATTCTCTCTTGTAGTATAGATTATGGGAATTATGAATGATTGTGAGGGATACTAAAGGCATGTTAAAAGTGAGGAACCGTAAACAAGGAACCATAAATGGAACTGAAGATGCAAATGAGTCAGAGATCTTAGAATTAACTTCTTCAAATTGAGAGACAGTAGGATGACGACACAGGTGGAAGATGGAAAAGCTAACGAGCCGTAGGAATGTAAGGAAATACTCGAGCCCTGTACGGGTGGTCAACAAGTGGAATCCACTGAAAGAAGAAGCTGTGGGAGCCACCTCCATCCGCAACTTTAAGGCCAGGATTCGACGAAGAATTCGAACGTCAGAATAGCTAAATTATAACACAATAGGTATAATAAGAGGTGGTAGGCGGGGCATGAAGAGCTAAACCTCACTCCCCCATAGACATTGTTAGGTAAGTCCACCACCATCCACTACCAACCACCAACAACCACCATTAACACCCATTAACACCCACCACCAGCCACCACCACTACCCACCACCACCACCCCACCACCACCCACCAGTACCCATCACCACCACCACTACCCACCAACACCCACCACCACCACTACCCTCCAACACCCACCACCACCACCACGTATGTCACTGTGCTGTCGCCCGCGGCCATAACATGTGATGAAGAGTTGTGTGCGGTGCATAATTCGAGTTGATCTTGATCCCCACATGTTAACTACGGCTAAGTGTGGGCCTGGGCAGTGAGTGGCCTCTATTACACCTATGTTTGGACCACTCCCACACCTCACTCCACCAGGAAACTGGTCCCCCGTGTACCCTAGCCCCCTCTTCCCACTGGCTACTTCCACTACACCTGGAGACCTGCTCACAGCCACGCAGATTTACACTCACATCACCTGATTGGTGTTGTGTGTGTGTGTGTGTGTGTGTGTGTGTGTGTGTGTGTGTGTGTGTGTGTGTGTGTGTGTGTGTGTGTGTGTGTGTGTGTGTGTGTGTGAGGGAAGAGTCTCCTAAGAGGGGAGTGTTCCATGGAAGGGGAGAGTTCCATGGGAAAGGAAAGGTCCATGAAAGAGGAGAGTTCCACGGGAAAGGAGAGGTCAATGGGAAGGGAGAGTTCCGTGGAAAGGGGAGTGCTTCATGAGAGGAGAATGTTACATTAGAGGGAAGGGTTCCACGAGAGGGAAAAATTTCGTGAAAGGGAAGAGTTCCATGAAAGGGGAGAGTCCCATGAGAGGGGGAGAGATCTATAGGAGGGGGGGAGACCAATGGGAGGGGGAGAGGTCTATGAGCAGTAGTGATAGCAGTCAGGCTGTCCGCCTTCTTGACTTGTAGCATGTATGGCAGCTCAGCTAAGCTTCTTCACTCTTGCCAAGCTTCTGACTAGTTTTTGTAAGGTTTTCACATGTATTTTAACATGGGTGTCCACGTAGGAATGTTGTGGTTTATTCACTTAGACACACATTGATGTTTTGCTGTTCATTTTTGAGGGGGTCATACATTTAAATAGTTATTTAATTTTTTCATGAGTGTTTTCTGGTATGTATTTATCTTTGAATCGTGTAATTGTGGCTCTTGGTTGCCCAGGAGTATATCCTGGATCTTGAACCACTAGCTACGAGGGTTGGAGAAATCTTTCTAGCATTGGATCTTATAACATTTTGATCGTGTTCCACACTCTGGTGACTGGCTGTTGTAATCTGATGTTTAGTGGTTGTATATTCAGGGATTAATGGAGCTCCTGGATTGTCTGATTATATGGTGGACGGTGTTTTGCTGGTCTTGTTACTACTTTGTTTGGGACTGCCTCAAGTCTTTACATGTTAGTTTTCTTTATGGTATGCAGTAGTACTGGAGGGTATAGGAGATGTGACCGGAGAGCTTTGTGTAAGTGTACCTGTGTGTTCATGTCTGACTTACGGAATCTTCTCACTTTGCTTAAGGCTGTTTTTGCTTTGTTTATTCTGTCATTTAAGTGAATGTTGAATACTTTTTTCATAATCTTTTTGATCTTGAGTTCCAGTATTCTGCCTGCGTTCGTACGTTAATTGTGTGGTTGGTGAGGATTGTGGGCTCTCAGTTGCGTTTTGTACGGTGTATTATTTGGAACTTTAGTTCCTTGCTCCTTATTTCCCACTGTTTTTCAAAGCTGTTTATGAATTCTAAGTTTTCGTGCTCCTCCACTCTCGTCCCTCCTTCCTGCTGCTGCTGGTGTTTCTCCTCCTCCTCTTCCACCTTTTTCTCCTCCTCCCAACCACTTGGGATGGACGGTAGAGCGATGATCTCGCTTCATGCAGATCGGCGTTCGATCCCCGACCGTCCAGGTAGTTGGGCACCATTTCTTTCCCCCCGTCCCATCCCAAATCCTTATCCTGATCCCTTTCCAGTGTTATATAGTCGTAATGGCTGGACGCTTTCCCCTGATAGTTCCCTTCCCTTCCCTTCATCTTCCTCCTCCCCCTCCTCCTCCCCCTCCTTCTCCCCCTCCTCCTCCCCCTCCTCCTCCCCCCTCCTCCTCCTCCCCCTCCTTCTCCCCCTCCTCCTCCCCCTCCTCCTCCCCCCTCCTCCTCCCCCCCTCCTCCTCCCCCCTCCTCCTCCCCCTCCTCCTCCCCCTCCTTCTCCCCCTCCTCCTCCCCCCTCCTCCTCCCCCCCTCCTCCTCCCCCCTCCTCCTCCCCCCTCCTCCTCCCCCCTCCTCCCCCTCCTTCCCCTCCCCCTCCTCCTCCCCCCTCCTCCTCCCCCCTCCTCCTCCCCCCTCCTCCTCCCCCCTCTTCCTTGCTCCACGCCTCCATGTCCACCACCAACTCCACGTTTCCTCTTCTGTCGCTCCTCCTATTCCCTTGATGCTCTTGATGTTCCTCCTTCTCTTCCCGTGCTCCTCCTGTTGCTCCTCTTCTCTTCTCCTCCAGTTCCTTGCTCGTGCAGCTCTCAACATACTGCAGGAGCTTAAGATACCAATGACACTGCCTTAACCTCAGTCCTTTTTTGTCTCCAGCTAGTTTGGCGAGTCTTTAATAAGCTCAGTTATGGCTCTGGTAAGCTCTCCGTGCCCTGTAATATTCCTCAATAGGAAGTGTGTTTTATCTGCGGGTGTGCTACGGGAGGCAGGCTGTCTGGGCTGGAGGCTGATGGCCACTTGATGGGGATTGATGGTAGGGGGCGCAGCTGAGGGGGTGATTGAGTTTTGCTGGGGGGGAGGAGGGGGTATTCTTTGGGAAAATGCTGTGAGATATTTGGGTTGTTGGTGGTGGACTGATGTCTGGACTTCTTGGGGTTGGTGGCTAGGGAGTGGCTAGGGTCTTCTGGGATGATGCTGGGAGTGGCTAGGGTCTACTGAGATGGTGCTGGGAGTGGCTAGGGTCTACTGGGTTGGTGCTGGGAGTGGCTAGGGTCTACTGGGATGGTGCTGGGAGTGGCTATGGTCTACTGGGATGGTGCTGGGAGTGGCTACACTCTACGGAGATGGTGCTGGGAGTGGCTAGGGTCTACTGGGATGGTGCTGGGAGTGGCTAGGGTCTACTGGGATAGTGCTGGGAGTGGCTAGAGTCTACTGGGATGGTGCTGGGAGTGGCTAGAGTCTACTGGGATGGTGCTGGGAGTGGCTAGGGTCTACTGGGATGGTGCTGGGAGTGGCTAGGGTCTACTGGGATGGTGCTGGGAGTGGCTAGTGTCTACTGGGATGGTGCTAGGAGTGGCTAGTGTCTACTGGGATGGTGCTGGGAGTGGCTAGGGTCTACTGGGATGGTGCTAGGAGTGGCTAGGGTTTATTGGATTGGTGCTGGGAGTGGCTAGGGTCTTCTGAGGATGGTGCTGGGAGTGGCTAGGGGTCTTCTGGGTTGGTGCTGGGAGTGGCTAGGATCTTCTGAGAGTTGTGACGAATTAATGTGCGATCTTATGGTAAAGCCCAGTTGGGGAGTGAGTGGGGGGGGCGATAGGTGCATGGTGGCTTTTTTTTGGAACTGCTGGAGGGCTGGTATCCCCTGCGGTCTCAGGGGAACAGTTAAGAATGGCAAAAGTGCAAACATGTTGCAAATCTTTTGTGGAGGTAAGGTGGATGGCTGAGGGACACAGAGGCACACCTTGTGTAGGGGAGCAAGGTGGGTGAGGGAGAGAGGAAGAGCTGTAGTGAGGACCAAAATAGCTTCAACACATTGTCATTAGGGCTATTCTTGCATGACTGACGGACTTAAAGCCACCACCTGCGCCACAACACCCTCCCCCCCCCAATATATGCTCACCTTGTCCCTCCTCCCCCAACATGCCCACCTTGTCCCTCCTCCCACAACATGCCCACCTTGTCCCTCCTCCCCACAACATGCCCACCTTGTCCCCCCTCCCCCCAACATGCTCACCTTGTCCCCCCCCCCTCCCAACAACATGCCCACCTTGTCCCCCCTCCCCCCAACATGCTCACCTTGTCCCCCCCCCCTCCCAACAACATGCCCACCTTGTCCCCCCTCCCCCCAACATGCTCACCTTGTCCCCCCCCTCCCAACAACATGCCCACCTTGTCCCCCCTCCCCCCAACATGCCCACCTTGTCCCTCCTCCCCAGAACATGCCCACCTTGTCCCCCCCTCCCCCCAACATGCTCACCTTGTCCCCCTCCCCACAACATGCCCACCTTGTCCCTCCTCCCCACAACATGCCCACCTTGTCCCCCCTCCCCCCAACATGCTCACCTTGTCCCTCCTCCCCACAACATGCCCACCTTGTCCCCCCTCCCCCCAACATGCTCACCTTGTCCCTCCTCCCCACAACATGCCCACCTCGTCCCCCTCCCCCCAACATGCTCACCTTGTCCCCCTCCCAACAACATGCCCACCTTGCTAAATTGAAATATGAGACTGAAACAGGAGTATATAAATGTAGTTGTGGTATTGAGTGAATGAGGTGTGAGTGTGAGATAACAAATATACCCAGTGTGCCCATCATCCTCACATTCCCCCCCCCCCCCCTTGTGACTTCATACCCCAAAACATTCAGTATTAACACTGTTAAATACATCGGTAACTGCTGGCTGTTTAACTGTGACTGTATCTGTAACTGCAGTAAGGTAAATAAATCTATACAAGAGGAGGAGCAAAAATGGTTCGGTAGTCGTATAATAGCGTGAATATTCAATTTTGCCGACACTGATGTGTTGAGTTAATGTAGTCAGGTGTGTGGGATAGTGTAGTCAGGTGTGTGGGATAGTTAAATGCTGCTTTATGTTCGATGACTGTGAAGAACATGATTTATTGGCCAGAAGCTGGTGGTTAGGAGGCGGCTGTGAGTGTTGTGTGTGTGTGTGTGTGTGTGTGTGTGTGTGTGTGTGTGTGTGTGTGTGTGTGTGTGTGTGTGTGTGTGTGTGTGTTGTGTTGTGTTGTGTTGTGTTGCGTTGTGTTGTGTGTACTCACCTATATGTACTCACCTATATGTGCTTGCAGGATCGAGCATTGACTCTTGGATCCCGCCTTTCTAGCTATCGGTTGTTTACAGCAATGACTCCTGTCCCATTTCCCTATCATACCTAGTTTTAAAAGTATGAATAGTATTTGCTTCCACAACCTGTTCCCCAAGTGCATTCCATTTTTCTACTACTCTCACGCTAAAAGAAAACTTCCTAACATCTCTGTGACTCATCTGAGTTTCCAGTTTCCACCCATGTCCCCTCGTTCTGTTATTATTACGTGTGAACATTTGATCTATTTCCACTTTGTCAATTCCCCTGAGTATTTTATATGTCCCTATCATATCTCCTCTCTCCCTTCTTTTCTCTAGTGTCGTAAGGTTCAGTTCCTTCAGCCGCTCTTCATATCCCATCCCTCGTAGCTCTGGGACAAGCCTCGTCGCAAACCTCTGAACCTTCTCCAGTTTCTTTATGTGTTTCTTCAGGTGGGGGCTCCATGATGGCGCGGCATACTCTAAGACGGGTCTCACGTAGGCAGTGTAAAGCGCCCTAAAAGCTTCCTCATTTAGGTTTCTGAATGAAGTTCTAATTTTCGCCAGTGTAGAGTACGCTGCTGTCGTTATCCTATTTATATGTGCCTCAGGAGTTAGATTAGGTGTCACATCCACTCCCAGGTCTCTTTCTCGAATCGTTACAGGTAGGCTGTTCCCCTTCATTGTGTACTGTCCCTTTGGTCTCCTGTCACCTGATCCCATTTCCATAACTTTACATTTACTGGTGTTAAACTCCAGTAGCCATTTCTCTGACCATCTCTGCAGCCTGTTTAAGTCCTCTTGGAGGATCCTACAATCCTCGTCTGTCACAACTCTTCTCATTAATTTTGCGTCATCTGCAAACATCGACATGTATGATTCCACTCCTGTAAACATATCATTTACGTAAATTAGAAAGAGGATTGGTCCCAGCACCGATCCTTGAGGTACTCCACTTGTTACTGTTCGCCAGTCCGACTTTTCGCCCCTTACCATTACCCTCTGGCTCCTTCCTGTTAGGTAGTTCTTCACCCATACTAGGGCCTTTCCGCTTACTCCTGCCTGCCTCTCAAGTTTGTATAGCAGTCTCATGTGCGGTACCGTATCAAAGGCCTTTTGGCAGTCAAGAAATATGCAGTCTGCCCAGCCTTCTCTGTCCTGCCTTATCCTTGTTACTTTATCATAGAATTCTAAAAGGTTTGTTAGGCATGATTTCCCTGTCCAGAACCCATGTTGGTGCTTGTTTACAAACCCAATGCTCTCCAGGTGCTCAACAAGTCTTAGCCTAATTATTCTTTCAAGTATTTTGCAGGGGATGCTTGTCAGTGATACGGGTCTGTAGTTAAGTGCCTCCTCCCTATCCCCCTTTTTGAAAATCGGTACGACATTTGCCTCCTTCCAGCAACTGGGCAATTCTCCCGACATAAGTGACTCATTGAAGATCATTGCCAGAGGCACGCTGAGAGCCTGCGCTGCCTCTTTAAGTATCCACGGTGATACTTTGTCTGGTCCAACAGCTTTATTTGCATCCAGTGTTGTCAACTGTTTCATTACATCCTCTGCTGTCACCTCTATATCTGATAGTCTTTCATCTTGGGTAATCTCCTCTAACAATGGGAGCTGCTCAGGCTCGGTAGTGAACACTCCATGGAATTTTGCATTCAGTACCTCGCAGATTTCCTTGTCGCTTTCTGTATATGCCCCTTCTGTTTTCCTCAGTCTTGTCACTTGGTCATTTACCGACATCTTCCTTCTTATATGGCTATGTAGTAATTTTGGTTGCTTTTTCGCTTTGACTGCAATATCGTTCTCATAATTTCTTTCCGACACTCGTCTTATGTTAATGTAATCATTCCTAGCTCTGTTACATCTAATCCTGTTGTCCTCTGTCCTTTGCCTTCTGTACTTCCTCCACTCCCTCCTGCTTCTCACCTTTGCTTCCTGACACTGTCTATTAAACCATGGGTTATTATATTCCCTCCTGCTTTTTTCCTTTATTGTTGGAATAAATCTATCTTCAGCCTCCTTGCATTTCAATATGACTTGGTTCATCATACCTTGCACTGTTTTTCCTCTAAGTTCTTCCTCCCACTGCACTTCTCCCAGGTAGTCCCTTATCCTTCTGTAGTCCCCTTTTCTGTAATCAAGTCTCCTTTCCCGGACCTCTTGTCCTTTGGTCACAATTTTAAGCTCCATCATGTAGTCAAAGGCTAGGACACAATGGTCACTAGCTCCTAGTGGTATTTCATGTTCCAACTGCTCGATGTCTTCTACATTCTGAGTGATAATGAGATCTAATAGGCTGGGCGTATCCCCTCCTCTTTCCCTAGTATCTTCTTTCACATGCTGTGTTAGGAAATTCCTGTCAATAACGTCTACCAGCTTCGCTCCCCAGGTCTCCTCCCCGCCATGGGGATTCCTCGTTTCCCAATCTATCTCTCCGTGATTTAGGTCCCCCATGACCAGCAGCTTCGCTCTCATTCTATGCGCTAAAGTTGCTGCCCTCTGCAGTTCATCCATACATGTCTTGTTGCTGTCCTCGTACTCCTGCCTGGGCCTTCTACTGTTTGGTGGGGGATTGTAGAGTATCAAGATTACAATCTTCTTCCCATCCACTGTCAGAGTTCCGTGTGTGTGTGTGTGTGTGTGTGTGTGTGTGTGTGTGTGTGTGTGTGTGTGTGTGTGTTGTGTTGTGTTGTGTTGTGTTGTGTTGTGTGTGTGTGTGTGTGTGTGTGTGTGTGTGTGTGTGTGTGTGTGTGTGTGTGTGTTGTGTTGTGTTGTGTGTGTGTTGTGTTGTGTTGTGTTGTGTTTGTGTGTGTGTGTGTGTGTGTGTGTGTGTGTGTGTGTGTGTGTGTGTGTGTGTGTGTGTGTTGTGTGTGTGTGTGTGTGTGTGTGTGTGTGTGTGTGTGTGTGTTGTGTTGTGTTGTGTGTGTGTGTGTGTGTGTGTGTGTGTGTTGTGTTGTGTGTGTGTGTGTGTGTGTGTGTGTGTGTGTGTGTGTGTGTGTGTGTGTGTGTGTGTTGTGTTGTGTGTGTGTGTGTGTGTGTGTGTGTGTGTGTGTGTTGTGTGTGTGTGTGTGTGTGTGTTGTGTGTGTGTGTGTGTGTGTGTGTGTGTGTGTGTGTGTGTGTGTGTGTGTGTTGTGTGTGTGTGTGTGTGTGTTGTGTGTGTGTGTGCGTTGTGTGTGTGTGTGTGTGTGTTTGTGTGTTGTGTGTGTGTGTGTGTGTGTGTGTGTGTGTGTGTGTGTGTGTGTGTGTGTGTGTGTGTGTGTGTGTGTGTGTTGTGTTGTGTGTGTTGTGTTGTGTGTGTGTGTGTTGTGTGTGTGTGTGTGTGTGTGTGTGTGTGTGTGTGTGTGTGTGTGTGTTGTGTGTGTGTGTGTTGTGTGTGTGTGTGTGTGTGTTGTGTGTTGTACTCACCTAGTTGTGTTTGCGGGGGTTGAGCTCTGGCTCTTTGGTCCCGCCTCTCAACCGTCAATCAACAGGTGTACAGATTCCTGAGCCTATCGGGCTCTATCATATCTACACTTGAAACTGTGTATGGAGTCAGCCTCCACCACATCACCCCCTAATGCATTCCATTTGTCAACCACTCTGACACTAAAAAAGTTCTTTCTAATATCTCTGTGGCTCATTTGGGCACTCAGTTTCCACCTGTGTCCCCTTGTGCGTGTTCCCCTTGTGTTAAATAGACTGTCTTTATCTACCCTATCAATTCCCTTCAGAATCTTGAATGTGGTGATCATGTCCCCCCTAACTCTTCTGTCTTCCAGCGAAGTGAGGTTTAATTCCCGTAGTCTCTCCTCGTAGCTCATACCTCTCAGCTCGGGTACTAGTCTGGTGGCAAACCTTTGAACCTTTTCCAGTTTAGTTTTATCCTTGACTAGAGATGGACTCCATGCTGTGTGTGTGTGTGTGTGTGTGTGTGTGTGTGTGTGTGTGTGTGTGTGTGTGTGTGTGTGTGTGTGTGTGCGAGTATGTGATGTGCACGTGTGCGCGCATGATTTGCGTGCGTTATATGCTAGTGTTTCTATGGCAAGTGTGATACAGCTTTTAGCCCCGGCTTTTTGGCACCAGTCCCCTTTACTTATACACTTCGTTGTCGTTATCATACTTGTTCAAGAAGCTGTGAATTGAGGTGACCTCCACGACTTCTGCTTCAAACACCAAACCAACCTAAAAAATAACATTACTTCCTAACTTTTCTTCGACTGGTTGTGTTTGCGGTTACCGTCTGCGTCCCCCACACTCCGGCTTCTTTCCTCTGGATCCACTTGATCTATCCTTTTAAGAGTGTTGTGTTGCGATCATGTCACCTCTGGTGTTTATAATTTAATTCTCATATCTTTGGTTCTATAATAGTCAGCAAACCATATCTTGGACGGCGCATTCAAAATCGGTCTGACATTGACCGTGTGTGATGAACAAAATGACTCTTTTCTTGGTTTTTAAATGACTGTTTAAATTGTGTTTTTATTACGTTTGGTTATCGTGAATACCTGTCGAGGTTGTTATATACACACACACATGTTCCTCAGGTGTTAATGGTGGTGTTATGTTCACTATCAAGTCCTGTTATTTCTCACAGTGACCTTCCTCTTACCACGTGTCGTCTACCTCCTCCTCCTCCCCATGCAACGCTCGCAGAATGTATTGATAAACAAATCAACAAGGGCCGTGATAAGGATTCGAACCTACGACCGGGATGATCCCAGACGTTTACTTCATAAATCACGCTATTGTGACTCTAATGAGATTAATGTACCGTGCTTTCTTTGCACACCTTTTCCCTAATTATAAATGTACTTCCAATCATGAATAAAGTCTTCGATATGATTTGATTCCTTAGTGCTGTGCTGCCTCATTGTGTTGAGCAATGTGGTAATTGTCCTGTCTCCTCGTCTACCTAAATATGTTGGCGTCTGGACAACATACTCCAAAATATGATATCTTCTGTCTTCCCTTCAAGCTGTTTATCCCTCTGGGATGTGTGTGTGTATTCTCCCCACGTCGGCATCATTATATTCATCGTCTACGTCATTGTAATCATCGTCCACGCCATTATAATCATCGCCACGTCATTACAATCATCACCCCACATCATTCTAATCATCTTCCACATCATTCCAATCATCCCCCACACAATCATCATGGGTCATAATCCCCTATAACAGTATTAACACAAATATTAAAGGTCCTCAGGATAGCGCCGTGATGGTGTTCAGATTACCAAGCTTTCACACGTTAAACTCCTTCCCAGTTACACAACTGGGCTCATTAACAAACCTAAATTATACTGAACTGAGTGATTAGCAAAGCTTATCTTAAATCTCACTGCTTAGCTAACTCTGATCTAACTAAAACCCGATTCCAACTGCATGTGGTTAAATCTGTTTATATATATTGTACAGACATTAAAAAAGGCAGACTATTTTGCACCCTTAATTCGATTATGCTAAACACAGCTAACTACCCGTCCGGTTCTCGTTGGCTCGGCTGAATATAATGAGCAAGACGAATTGGATTTGCATGTGTAATTTTAAGAATTTGCACGTGTGTGTTTTTAATTACTTGCCGTAGATCTCTTTATTTTGTCTGTGTGTGTGAGAGAGACTTGGTCCCCGGCCTCTTACTGCGTGGTGGAGGGTAATGTGCGTGGCCTTAGTGGCTCACACTGTTCACGCACTCAGCGGTTCACGCACTCAGCGGTTCACGCACTCAGCGGTTCACGCACTCAGCGGTTCACACACTCAGCGGTTCACGCACTCAGCGGTTCACGCACTCAGCGGTTCACACTCATGAGAGACTAAACGAACTAAACCTGACGACGTTAGAAACGAGGAGGGAGATGGGAGGACATGATACACACGTATAAAATACTTAAATTGACAAGGGGGAGGGGGGCAGAAAATGTTTACACTGAATACCAGTTGAACAAAGGTGGAAGCTTGAGACTCAAATGTGTCGTAGAGATGTTTGAAAATTATCTTTTAGCGTGAGTGGGTAGTGAGTAAATGGAATGACCTGAAGGAACAAGGTATTCGGTACCAGAGGTAACCCTAATCCACAACTTTAATAGCAGGTATGAAGGGAAATTAGGTTAGGAATCATTGCACTAGATAACCAGCGGCTAGAAAAGCGGGGTCCAAGAGCTAGAGCCCGATCCTGCAGGCACAAATAGGCGAGTACAAATATGTGCGCGCGCGCGCGCAAACACACACACACACACACACACAGACGTTAGAAAGAACTTTTTCAGTGTCAGAGTAGTTAGCAAATGGAATGCATTAGGAAGTGATGTGGTGGAGGCTGACTCCATTCACAGTTTCAAATGTAGATATGATAGAGCCCAATAGGCTCAGGAATCTGTACACCAGTTGATTGACGGTTGAGAGGCGGGACCAAAGAGCCAGAGCTCAACCCCCGCAAGCACAATTAGGTGAGTACAATTAGGTGAGTACACACACACACACACACACACACACACACACACACACACACACACACACACACACACGTCCTTCCTCCTTACCTCTTGTTACCTATCCTGTTTCTGATATATGTAAATGATCTCCCGGAGGGTATAGATTCATTTCTCTCAATGTTTGCTGACGACGCCAAAATTATGAGAAGGATTAAGACAGAGGAGGACTGCTTGAGGCTTCAAGAAGACCTAGACAAGCTGAAGGAATGGTCGAACAAATGGTTGTTAGAGTTTAACCCAAGCAAATGTAATGTAATGTAATGAAGATAGGTGTAGGGAGCAGGAGACCAGATACAAAGTATCATTTGGGAGATTAAATTCTTCAAGAGTAAGAGAGAGAAAAAGACTTAGAGGTTAATATCACGCCAGACCTGTCCCCTGCAGCCCATATCAAGTGGATAACATCAGCGGCATATGCCAGGCTGGCTAACATAAGAACGACATTCAGAAATTTGTGTAATGAATCATTCAGAACTTTGTATTCCACATATGTCAGGCCAATCCTGGAGTATGCAGCCCCAGCATGGAGTTCATATCTAGTCAAGGATAAGACTAAACTGGAAAAGGTTCAAAGGTTTGCTACCTGACTAGTACCCGAGCTGAGAGGTATGAGCTACGAGGAGAGACTACGGGAATTAAACCTCACTTCGCTGGAAGACAGAAGACTTAGTGGGGGGACATGATCACCACATTCAAGATTCTCAAGGGAATCGACAGGGTTGATAAAAACAGGCTATTTAACATAAGGGGCACACGCACTAGGGGACACAGGTGGAAACTGAGTGCCCAAATGAGCCACAGAGATATTAGAAAGAACTTTTTTAGTGTCAGAGTGGTTGACAAATGGAATACATTAGGCAGTGATGTGGTGGAGGCTGACTCCATACACAGTTTCAAGTGTAGATATGATAGAGTCCAATAGGCTCAGGAACCTGTACACCTGTTGATTGACGGTTGAGAGGCGGGACCAAAGAGCCAGAGCTCAACCCCCGCAAGCACACACACACACACACACACACACACACACACACACACATCTCCACAAGAAACAGGAGGGTGCACTTGGTAAAGTTAGCAGGAGTCTCACCCCAACAAAAGGTATATAAAAAAAGGAAAAAAGCTGAGGAAACAAGCCACTACACTGGCCTTGGAGACCAACATCAGCACCATCACTAAAGGTGCTGTGTCCTCCGGTCGATACCAAACTGTGCGGGGAAGAAGATGCTTAAGTGCTGGACGAGTAACTCTTCATAGCTCTTGATGAAGGAGGAATGAACCTTACACAGCATCTTCATCTCCTTGATGCCTTACACAGCATCTTCATCTCCTTAATGCCTTACACAGCATCTTCATCTCCTTGATGCCTTACACAGCATCTTCATCTCCTTGATGCCTTACACAGCATCTTCATCTCCTTGATGCCTTGCACAGCATCTTCATCTCCTTGATGCCTTACACAGCATCTTCATCTTCTTACTTCAGTCACACAGTTTTCCACGTGTCTTGTTCTGACAAACCTAATAACTAATTTATTGATGACCAGACCACATACTAGAGGGTGAAGGGACGACGACGTTTCGGTCCGTCCTGGACCATTCTCAAGTCGATTCATCGCCAACTAATTTATTTCTTACGTAGTTTCATGAAGATTAACCCAAAGGTGATTTTGGGACTGAACGTAATAAGTGCCGGGGTGGATACTCGGCTGGTGGGTGTGTTTCTCTTGGCCAGAGTGTGGCAACAGTGTTTCAATTGTCAGACATAAACTATAGTTTTAATCAGTCGGATTTGGTCAAGAGTCGCGTGTACATCTAGCCCGTCGAGTGACATACCCAATCAGCTGTCTGTATGACCCGTCAATGAGCCATCCAGCCATTCACTGACTGGAAAGTCAGTCAGTCAGTCAGTCAGTCAGTCAATCATCAGTCAAAAACCGTCATCTAGTTAGCCGGGTTGATGCCACGCCAAGTGTGTGAGGCGGGGCCCAAGCATTAGAACTGCAACACGCGTTAACAACACTTCAGCGCAGAGGCTGGTAGCAGAGCAGTCAGTGAGCCAACCAGTCAATCAGCTAGTCAGTCAGGCAACAAACCAGTCAGCCGAGTGAAGGAGGAGGAGCAAGACAGGCAGCCAGAGTTTCCAATACTGTTTTGGCCATGTAGCTTGAGTTATGATAATACAACGATCTCAGATAATTTTAAAGAGTGTGGAGCGCACCAAGAAAGATGGCCAAGGAGAGGCTATAGGGAGAGAAGGAGGCGGAGGGAGGGAGGGAGGGAGGGCTGGGGGGGATTGGAGGGAGTGGGAGGGAGGGGGATGGATGTTGGAGGGAGTGGAAGGAGGTGGGGGATGAGGGTGGACGCAGCTCGCCTAGTTTTTACCGCTGACTATCTCACATTCAAAGCTGCGGCCAAGTATATGACGATGGGCCCTCAGCCGCGATCCATAACCTCTTCGCTCACAATTACAGTGCCAGATGATACCGATAAATAAAGTTACCACAAAGCAACTCCCTATTTACGTTAACTTACAACCCTTGAGCATGCTATCACTAGGGGTAGTCTGTGGCGGCCTCCTGCCCCCACCTGGTGGGGCCGTCCCCCCCCCATCTCTCTCCCTCTGCCCCCTCACACACACACACACACACACACACACACACACACACACACACACACACACACACACAGGTGGGGGCCTGGTAGCCTGGTGGATAGCGCGCAGGATTCGTAATTCTGTGGCACGGGTTCGATTCCCGCACCAGGCAGAAACAGATGGGCAAAGTTTCTTTCACCCTGAATGCCCCTGTTGCCTAGCAGTAAATAGGTACCTGGGAGTTAGTCAACTGTCACTGGCTGCTTCCCGGGGTGTGTGTGTGTGGTGTTGTGTGGTGTAGTGTGGAGAAAAAAAAAGTAGCTAGCAAACAGTTGATTGACAGCTGAGAGGCGGGCCGAAAGAGCAAAGCTCAACCCCAGCGAACACAACTGAGTGAATACAACTAGGTGAATACACACACACACACACACACACACACACACACACACACACACCCTGTGCATTCAGAAACTTGTGTAAGGAATCATTCAGAACTTTATATACCACATATGTCAGGTCAATCCTGGAGTATGCAGCCCCAGTATGGAGTCCATATCTAGTCAAGGATAAGACTAAACTGGAAAAGGTTCAAAGGTTTGCCATCAGACTAGTACCCGAGCTGAGAGGTATGAGCTACGAGGAGAGACTACGGGAATTAAACCTCACTTCGCTGGAAGACAGAAGAGTTAGGGGGGACATGATCACCACATTCAAAATTATCTAGGGAATTGATGGGGTAGATAAAGACAGGCCCATTTAACATAAGAGGCACACGCACTAGGGGACACAGGTGGAAACTGAGTGCCCAAATGAGCCACAGAGATATTAGAAAGAACTTTTTTAGTGTCAGAGTGGTTGACAAATGGAATGCATTAGGCAGTGACGTGGTGGAGGGTGACTCCATACACAGTTTCAAATCTCAATAGGTTCACGAACCTGTACACCAGTTGATTGGCTGTTGAGAGGCGGGACCAAAGTGCCGAAGCTCATCCCCCGCAAGCACAACTAGGTGAGTACAACTAGGGAATAAACACACCTACAAACACGGAGGAGGGAGTGAGGGGACATGATACAGACGTATAAAATACTTAAAGGGATTGAAAGGTTGGAAACAGAGGAATTGTTTACAATGAATACCAATAGAACAATGGGGCACGGATGGAAGCTTGAGATTCAGATGTGTCATAGAGATGTTAGAAAGTTTGCTTTAACGTGAGGGGTAGTGAATACATGGAATGACCTGAAGGAACAGGTTGTAAAGGTTATCTTGAGATGATTTCGGGGCTTAGCGTCCCCGCGGCCCGGTCCTCGACCAGGCCTCCTTTTTGTAACATACCCCAGAAGCAGCACGTAGCAGCTGTCTAACTCCCAGGTACCTATTTACTGCTAAGTAACAGGAGCATCAGGGTGAAAGAAACTCTGCCCATTTGTTTCTGCCTCCACCGGGAACCTCAACCGAGGATCGAACCCGGAACCTCAGGGCTACGAATCTGAAGCGCTGTCCACCCAGCTGTCAGGCCCCTATATCAATGTGTGATAGGCTAACTCCATTCATAATTTTAAAAGCAGGTATGATAAGTAAATAAGTCAGGAGTCATTACATTAGACAACTAACGGCTAGAAAGCAGGGTCCAAGAGCTAGAGCTCGATCCTGCAGGCATAACTATGTTAGTTCACACACACAACGGTGTGGGGCCGGTGGCTGAGTGGACAGCACGCTGGATACGTAATCCTGTGGTCCGGGGTTCGATTTCCGGGTCCGGCGAGAAACAATGGGCAGTTTCTTTCACCCTGATGCCCCTGTTACCTAGCAGTAAATAGGTACCTGGGAGTTAGACAGCTGCTACGGGCTGCTTCCTGTGTGTGTGTGTGAATAAAAAAATTAGTTAGTAGTTAGTAACAGTTGATTGACAGTTGAGAGGCGGGCCGAAAGAGCAGAGCTCAACCCCCGCAAACACAACTAGGTATTCACCTAGTTGTGTTTGCGGGGGTTGAGCTCTGCTCTTTCCGCTGGCCTCTCAACTGTCAATCAACTGTTACTAGTACTAACCCCCCCCCACACACCCAGTAAGCAGCCCGTAACAGTTGTCTAACTCCCAGGTACCTACTTACTGCTAGGTAACAGGAGCATCAGGGTGAAAGAAACTCTGTCCATTTTGTTTTCTCACCGGCGCCGGGAATAGAACCGGGGCCCACAGGATTATGTGTCCAGCGTGCTGTCCGCACAGCCACCGGTGGGGCGCAGGTGCCCATGTGTGTGTAATTACCTATGTGTAGTTACAGGATGGTGGTGTCCCGTCTACCCAGCACTCTTAAACAAGTCTTTATTGGTGATTGACTAGTTTTGTGGGCGACCTTCCGGCGTGGCGACGACTGGAGGTGCGCACAGCGTCTCTCCTACCTAACTTCTATGTTAAATTATTTAACTATAATATTATATAAATATAAAACTTCAGAAACCTGCGTAAGGAATCCTTTAGAACGTTGTATACCTCATATGTAAGACCAATCCTAGAGTATGCGGCCCCAGCATGGAGCCCGTACCTTGTCAAGCACAGGGCGAAACTGGAAAAAGTTCAGAGGTATGCCACTAGACTAGTCCCAGAACTAAGAGGCATGAGTTACGAGGAAATGCTGCGTGAAAAGTATCTCACGTCGCTGGAAGACAGAAGATGGAATTATCAAGGGAAAAAGCCAAGCCATTACGACTATATAGCACTTGGAAGGGATCAGGATAAGGATTTTGGAATGGGATGGGGGAAAGGAATGGTGCCCAGCCACTGGGACGGTCGGGGGATTGAACGCCGACCTGCATGAAGCGAGATCGTCGTTCTACCGTCAAGCCCAAGTAGTTGAGATTTAAAAAAGGAGCTGGGATGAATGTTTGGTTTGACCTGAGGCCGCGGAGAGCGCTCCCACACCTGGACTACTGCGGCTCCTGTGTGTGTGTGTGTGTGTGTGTGTGTGTGTGTGTGTGTGTGTGTGTGTGTGTGTGTGTGTGTGTGTGTGTGTGTGTGTGTGTGTGTTAGAGAGAAAAATATATGTAGTAGATATAATAGAGGAAAAATAAATTGGTTAGAAAGGCGGGGTCCTAGCGTGAATATGCAGACAAATAGTAAATACACATTAACTCACACCTCACCCCTCCTTGTTACTCACCACCCGCCCTCAACTTTCCCGGTTACTCATCGCCCACCTCCACCTCACCCCCAGCAGGTTACTCACCACCCACCTTCTCACCACTGTAGATTATTCACTCATCACCCTTACATCACCTCTTTAGGTTACCGCCCTCCCTCACCTCATCTCCAGGTTACTCACCTCACCCCCCCCACCTCACCCCTCCACCTTATCCCTCCACCTCACCCCCCTCCACCTCACCCCCCCTCCACCTAACCCCCCCCTCCTCCACCTCACCCCTTCTCCACCACCTCACCCCCCCTCTCCACCTCACCCCCCCCCTCCTCCACCTAACCCCCCCCCCCTCCACCACCTCACCCCCCCCCCCCTCCACCTCACCCCCCCCCTCCTCCACCTCACCCCTGTACCATACAGTTATCAAGAGAGACCGTGACTTTAAACCCAGCAAAGTTACAGCCCCGCTACTGTGCCAGGTAAGTCCACAACGGGCTCACCATAGCCCGTGCTACTTGGAACTTTGTGTTCCAAGTAGCGAATCTTAAACAACAACAACAACTTTAAACCACATAACTAGGAGAGACTCTTCCTTATGGATGACAGGGTTCGAACCTTGCTGAAGGTCACTGAGAGTCGAAGGGCCATGTCTTCTTTCTGACCTTGGAGGGTAAGGTCGTATTTGGTTTATCCTTGTTTTGCCTTCTCTATAATGTGCACTTGAGTTCATAATGTGCACTAACCCCTCCCTACAATGTGCACTAGCACTCTCCTTAATGTGCACTAGCACTCTCCCTAATGTGCACTAGCACTCTCCCTAATGTGCACTTGCACTCTCCATAATGTGTACTTGTACTCTCCATAATGTGCACTTGCACTCTCCATGATGTGCACTTGCACTCGCCATAATGTGCACTTGCACTCTCCATAATGAGCACTTGCACTCTTCATAATGTGCACTTGCACTCTCCATAATGTGCACTTGCACTCTCCATAATGAGCACTTGCACTCTCCATAATGTGCACTTGCACTCTCCATAATGAGCACTTGCACTCTCCATAATGTGCACTTGCACTCTCCATAATGTGCACTTGCACTCTCCATAATGTGTACTAGCACTCTCCATAATGTGCACTTGCACTCTCCATAATGTGCACTAGCACTCTGCACTATGTGCAATAATTACCCCAGTAAAGCTTCACATTTAGTGCACCACATGGCAGTACTGAAGGTGCACCAGCCTCTTCGTCACGTGCACACTCACACTTGCATATGGTGCTCGAAAACAAGAATGGTAGGAGTAAGAACACGACAAGAATGGTGGGAGTAAGAACACGACAAGAATGGTGGGAGTAAGAACACGACAAGAATGGTGGGAGTAAGAACACGACAAGAATGGTGGGAGTAAGAACACGACAAGAATGGTGGGAGTAAGAACACGACAAGAATGGTGGGAGTAAGAACACGACAAGAATGGTGGGAGTAAGAACACGACAAGAATGGTGGGAGTAAGAACACGACAAGAATGGTGGGAGTAAGAACACGACAAGAATGGTGGGAGTAAGAACACGACAAGAATGGTGGGAGTAAGAACACGACAAGAATGGTGGGAGTAAGAACAAAATTTTCCTTCTTTTCTTGCTCTACTGGTTACCAGTTGAAAATAATAACAAGAGATTCTGCAATATATACAATTTTGAGTCTTTTATGAATATCTGTTGCAGACGTCTCTCTTCCCGGGCGATAGGCTCGTGCATTATCCTGTTGTGTGTGTGTGTGTGTGTGTGTGTGTGTGTGTGTGTGTGTGTGTGTGTGTGTGTGTGTGTGTACTCACTTAGTTGTGTTTGCGGGGGTTGAGCTCTGGCTCTTTGGTCCCGCCTCTCAACCGTCAATCAACAGGTGTACAGATTCCTGTGTGTGTGTGTGTGTGTTTGTGTGAGTTGCTATATGGAACATTTTGTGCCATACCTTGGATCATTTGTCGCAAGGCTGACTGCTTTCGGTAGGTGTTGGAGGCTGGCGATGGTTCAGAAATATACCACCAGGCTAGTACCAGAGCTGAAAGGTATGATTTCCGAGGAAAAGGTGAAGGAATTCACCATGACGTCAGTGAAAGAGATACGTATTAGGGGGAAGACATGATCACAACTTACAAGTTATCAAAAGGAATAGACTAAATAGGCAGTTGTTGATGCGGGACGAGAGAATGAGGGGACACAGGTGGAAGTTGAAAATAAAATCAGATGTAGGAAAGTACTCACATGAGAGAGAGAGAGAGAGAGAGAGAGAGAGAGAGAGAGAGAGAGAGAGAGAGAGAGAGAGAGAGAGAGAGAGAGAGAGAGAGAGGGAGAGACAGAGACAGAGAGAGTGGGATGGAGAAGGGAATGGAGGAAGGGATGAAGAGAGGGGGTAAAGATGGAGAAAGAGCGGAGAAGCCAGGCGCTCTACCGTCTGCCCTTCGCCGGCCTAGATGTCTAACAATTTAAATGTCTGGGAGCGAGACAATGTGGACCGGGATGTCATTGTTTCTCTTGCTCCCGGTACATGACTTGAGCGCTGCCGTGACACCGCTGCCGGCCGCACGATGCTTTGTCTGGCTGCCTTCCTCAGCGCTCACCTCCACCCTGCCGCTCACACCTCACCACCACCCTGCCTACACCCATTACACCCCCCTCCCACCCACCCCTTATTTACACCAACTCTAGTTTACACTGGATTATACCTGGCTAGTTTTTGCCGGCTGCACCAGGTGTGCCGGCTTCAGTAAATTACCTGAGGTTCAGTTGGGGTACACAGAGCACTCTTAACACTGCTACTAAGGAAAGTTAACGCCATTATCCTTCCCTTTGTCGTGTTTACTTTATGTCGGGCAATATCAATGGGGAGTTATACTGCTCTTGGAGAATATATATAGAGTCTCTGGCTGACCCCCCTCGCAGTGTTCAAGGGAGGACTTCATAAACACCTCCATAAGATACCTAATCAACCAGGCTGTGATTCATACGTCTGGCTGCGAGCAGCCGCGTCTATTAGCCTGGTTGACTAGTCTAGCAACGAGGAGGCCTGGTCGAGGACCGGGCCATGGGGACGTTGAGCCATGAAATCATTGACATAAATCACGACATAAATTATAATTTTAATATAATATAATGTTTATAATATATTAATAATATAATAATATATTATAATAATATAATGATATCATATTTTATAATATAAAATATGAATGATAAAACTCCAATCCTTTCCTATCAATATGATAGGGAAGTGGAGCTCTGGTTCTTGGGCCCCACCTCCTAGTGCTTGGTGCTTGTGTGCGTGTACACTTTGTTCTGTGTCACGGTGTCTCTGTAAACTGTGCTTGCAGCCGGTGCATTGTGCTTGCCTACCACACCAGCACTACACCTGTGCACGCTCTTGTATCTCTGTTTCATTTGTCTCTTGTTAGTTGTCATCATATAGAAGGCGCTCTCTCTCTTTACCGTATATATATTCCCCTCAATATTTTGAGTTTTGTAATCATATCTTTTGTGATATCTTTGTCATCATATGACGTCACCTGCAACATTGTCTTCCCCTCAAGTATATGGTTCTCATTCATATTCTTGCCCTACTCCTCTCTCTCTCTCTCTCTCTCTCTCTTTCTCTCTCTCTCTCTCTCTCTCTCTCTCTCTCTCTCTCTCTCTCTCTCTCTCTCTCTCTCTCTCTCTCTCTCTCTCTCTCCCTGACACCTGCTCCTACCTAGCACCCTCCCTCCCTCACCACTGCTCCGTCCATCATCTTATCTCTCCCACTCTCTGCCTGCGGTTAAAGCCTTGTGCTCCTGACATATAGCTGCTTATCTCTTTGTATTTCTCTTCCCTCTATCCTAATTTCTCTTCTCCCTCACCCATCTTCCTCTATCCTTCCCTATTTTTTCCTTGCCTCTCTTCCTCTCCACTTTGGTAGAGGTAGTGGGCAGGTGGAGCGTTGACCCTTACCTGTGTGACCTCTCCCATCCTACCTGTGTGACCTCTCCCATCCTACTGTGTGACCTCTCCCATCCTACCTGTGTGACCTCTCCCATCCCACCTGTGTGACCTCTCCCATCCTACTGTGTGACCTCTCCCATCCTACTGTGTGACCTCTCCCATCCCACCTGTGTGACCTCTCCCATCCTACTGTGTGACCTCTCCCATCCTACTGTGTGACCTCTCCCATCCCACCTGTGTGACCTCTCCCATCCTACTGTGTGACCTCTCCCATCCCACCTGTGTGACCTCCCATCCTACTGTGTGACCTCTCCCATCCTACCTGTGTGACCTCTCCCATCCTACTGTGTGACCTCTCCCATCCTACTGTGTGACCTCTCCCATCCTACCTGTGTGACCTCTCCCATCCTACTGTGTGACCTCTCCCATCCTACCTGTGTGACCTCTCCCATCCTACTGTGTGACCGCTCCCATCCTACTGTGTGACCTCTCCCATCCTACCTGTGTGACCTCTCCCATCCTACTGTGTGACCTCTCCCATCCTACCTGTGTGACCTCTCCCATCTTACTTATGGCGCTGGAGTGTAGACTAGTTTTGCCTGTATGTCGTTCAACGCTTTTTCATTCTAAACATTTAATTTTCTTTCGTGTCTGTAGATTCCTTAAATATGTTATGTCATGTTTAGCTTCTTTTCCTTCTCTGGTCTAGCGTTGCCAGGAAGAGCTTCTTCCTGGCAATGGTGTCCTCCCACCGACCTCCAAAGTGGTTCTGGGATCAGCTTCGCTGCACACTGATACACATTTCCATGTTTCGTGCTGCTGGAGGTGAAAACGATAACCTTAAGATATGACGAGGATACAAAATAAGCAGAGCCACAAAGTCTTAGGATCAAGGAATACAAATATTAGACGGCCTAATCTTTGCAAGAGATACAGGGAATACATAAAGACACATAAAGGATAAAGAATTTATCTATAGGATTATCTATAGGATTTATCATAGGATTTATACATAAAGGAATGATACAACAGCAGGACTAATAACCCTCAAAGTCCTGACTAAAGAGCCAGAGCTCAACCCCCGCAAGCACAACTAGGTGAGTACTCAGAACTTGGATGCCACACAAATGATGCCACTTTGTAAAACAGTGGCGCTATCTTGAATGGAATAGTGTCCGGGCCTGAGAGCCACATTCAGTACAGACAAGATAACCAAATTGTAATATGTACACCTATTTTTACCGCCCGTAAACAATCAACTGTACACTAAACTACTGGAACCATCTCAAAACACAATTTGTACTCCATGAAAGGGAGAGATATAATGACACAGGAGTGGGAAGTATAACACTAATCCAGTACAAACGGGCACCATAGGTATGATTAGAGAAGAGAGCGTGACCATCAGACGACACAACTTGTCAGTCACCTACCAGCCAGTATACGGAATATCACAGGAGCAGCGGTAGTTACTTTCAAGAGGGAATGTGACAAGTTGATGCTGGAGTTAGCAGATCAGCCAGGCTGTGATGGTTGTGTAGGCCTGCGGGCGTGGAAGACAAACAGGCTCGCCGACCAGGCAATCTCCAGGTAAACTTGGCCCCAGGCCGGTCTGCGGGGGTTAAAATAAAAGAATAAATCCAAGTTGTCCATTGGTAAATCGCAGGTAAACCCATAAATAATCCTACCGCCACACACCTCACCTCTCCCTCTACACCCCTCATTAACCCCCCCATTAACCCCCCCATATACTCCACCCTTCTCTCGACCTCCGGTACACCCAACCCCAGTCTTAACTTCTCATACCTGGGTGGGGTTCTGGGAGTTCTACTCACCGAGCCCGGCCCGAGGCCAGGCTTGACTTGTGAGAGTTTGGTCCACCAGGCTGATGCTTGGAGCGGCCCGCAGGCCTGCTACAGCCCGATTAGTCCGACACTTCTTACACGTGCCCACAGTAGCACACACTAACCTCCATACATCACACACCCCTTCCTCAGTGTTACACTTACACACCCATACGGCATACTTACACACCCAACCTCCCACTTCCGTACCCCAGCCCCTCACCCTTCACACACACACCACTATTCTGCACTTCCTGCCTCTACACACCCCCACCAGACCTCCATTCACCCTTCACCTTTATTCATTCACAACTTTAGCCCTCCCCCCCCCACCCATTACCTCTCTGACCCTCCATTCACAAGATCCCCCCCCCCCACCCATTACCTCTCTGACCCTCCATTCACAAGATCCCCCCCCCCTTATATCCTGACTGGTGCGGACCCCTGGCCAGAGCACCAGTAGACCTCCACCTCTCTCCGGCTCCTCACAAGCAGGGGACCCGACCACCGCCCACTAAAACCATCACTGACAGTCTCCCAGATAAAATACGACCACTGGAAGTCCGCGCTTGTTAAATGGAGCGCGGCGCTCAGGTGGGCAGTAGTGGCACCTGTGCCTTCCAGCGGTGTTTCCAGGAATCTTCCAGCAGAAGCTCCAGGTACCTTCCAGCGGTGGCTCCAGGTACCTTCCAGCGGTGGCTCCAGGTACCTTCCAGCGGTGGCTCCAGGTACCTTCCAGCGGTGGCTCCAGGTACCTTCCAGCGGTGGCTCCAGGTACCTTCCAGCGGTGGCTCCAGGTACCTTCCAGCGGTGGCTCCAGGTACCTTCCAGCGGTGGCTCCAGGTACCTTCCAGCGGTGGCTCCAGGTACCTTCCAGCGGTGGCTCCAGGTACCTTCCAGCGGTGGCTCCAGGTACCTTCCAGCAGTGGCTCCAGGTACCTTCCAGCGGTGGCTCCAGGTACCTTCCAGCGGTGGCTCCAGGTACCTTCCAGCGGTGGCTCCAGGTACCTTCCAGCGGTGGCTCCAGGTACCTTCCAGCGGTGGCTCCAGGTACCTTCCAGCGTTGGCTCCAGGTACCTTCTGGCGGAGGCTGTTAGGAGGAGGTAAATCAAGGGATAAGAGAAAGGAAGAGAAGATGCTCTCGATATCTCCCTTACTCATTACCTTTATCAACCCCAACGCCATACCTACAGTACCCCACACACCCTCCTCATCCTGCCCGCCCTTCTAACCCCTCCTTGTTTCCCTTCACCCCCTCCCAGTCCCCACTAATCCGTCCCCATCACCCCGCCCCCACCCCAACCATCCCCCTCCCCCTACCACGCCCCACCACTGGACACTGCTCAATATAAATCACGTAACATCCGCTGGCGCGATAATGCTTCAGACCAGTTTATTTAAATTCCGGTTCTATTTATACGTATGATATAAGAAGCAGCTAGTTTGCCTGTAAGACCCCAGGGGAGGGAAGGGGAGTGGGGGAGGTGAGAGTGAAGGGAGAGGGGGCAGGGGAGAGGGACCTAAGGGAGGGGCTACCGGGGGGGGGGGAGGGGGGGGGGAGATAACGTGACATGGGCGGGAAGTGCTTTTGTTTGTTGGGATGATATTATCAAAAATACTTGAAGGCATCCTCTCAGGGGACATTCGCACGCACATACAAACCCACACACACACAAGAACAAATCCACAAGGGCCGTGACGAGGGTTCGAACCTACGTTCGAGAGGATCCCAGACGCTCCTTAATCGCCTTAAAAGCTCCTTAAAGCCACACACACACAACCTTGTATACCACATATGTAAGTGTATACCACATATGAAAGATCAGTCCTGGAGTATGCGGCTCGAGCCGAGTCCATACCTTGTCAAGCATAAGACGAAGCTGGAAAAGGGTTCAAAGGTATGCCACAAAACTACTCCCAGAATTGAGAGGTATGAGTTACGAGGAAAGGCTGCGTGAATTGCACGTCACGTCGCTGGAAGACAGAAATTGAAATTGAAATAAGTTTATTAAGATATAAATACACATAGAGGATGAGGTAGCTCAAGCTATTCTCACCCCATTAAGTACAATGTGTTCATGTGTTCATATATATATATATATATATATATATATATATATATATATATATATATATATATATATATATATATATATATATATATATATGAACACATATTCTGGTACTCTGGTATATATATGAGTACCAGTTTGGTACTGAGTTTATATACTGAAACTGAGCACCGAATGAGCCACAGAGACATTAGAAAGAACTTTTTCAGTGTCAAAGTAGTTATTGAATGGAATGCATAAGTGAGTGATGTGGTGGAGGCTGACTCCATACACAGCTTCAAATGTAGGTATGATAGAGCCCAGTAGGCTCAGGAATTTGTACACCAATTGATTGACAGTTGAGAGGCGGGACCAGAAAGGCGAAGCTCAACCCCCGCAAACAGAACTAGGTGAATACAACTAGATACTTACCTAAAGGAGGCCTGGTCGACGACCGGGCCGCAAGGACGCTAAGCCCCGGAAGCACTTCAAGGTTCAAAGTTCAAGGTAAGGTGAGTACACATGCACCCACGCACGCTTGTTGATTGACGGTTGAGTGGCGGATCCAATGACCCGAAGGTCAACCCTCCACAAGCACAATTAGGTGAGTGCACACGCACGCACAACACAACTTTGAATGAAATGAGATATGATCCCAGACATCACAAATATGTGGCTCGCAGAGAAACAGTATCGGGCCGCAGACAAACAGTATCGGGCCGCAGACATTACGTTGGGTAAATTAATATTACATTCGTGTTGGGAAGGTGAGGAAATGGTAACTCGACCAGAGTGCACTCAGAGAACTGCTTGAGTGAGGGTGGGAAGTATCAGGGGAAAGCGCCAAGTCATTACGACTATATAGCACTGGGAAGGGATCAGGAGAAGGATTTGGGATGGGACGGGGAGAAAGGAATGGTGCCCAACTCCCTGGACGGTCGGGGATTGAACGCCGACCTGTGAAAGTCTACGAAGGCAGTAAATGATAATGTGCTTTAGGGGGGTAGAAATAGCCTAAGCTACTCTATCCCTTTAAGATATATTTCTCGCTTATCTCAATAAACATACTTGAACTTGAACTTGAACTTTGAATGTGCTTGAGACGACAGTTTAACATGTAGCAACAACTTCCTATCTTCTCAACAAGGGAAAATAATTTCCTGAATGTTTTTTTTAATGTCTTAAGCCCGACTATCCGTTTTGCCCAATAGGTTGCGCTCTTAACAGCATCAACCAGTCTATTATAAGTGCGAGGTATTGGTAACATTCGTAGCCCCGTAATATTGACGTTTTCTATGCATCAAAACGTATGGTGGGTTGTTGAGATAGAACAGTTGCATTTGTTACGGAGTGGTAAATTGAGAGAAGGAGGGGGAGGGGGGCTGATCATTCTATCAACCAGGGGCTAGATAACTATTTCTACGGCCTGGTTATTTGAAAATTCTGATGCACCTAATATAGCCTTATGTGCCTGTAAACTAGAACCTATTCAGTGTTCTATACTGAGAAGTTCTATACTATACTATATACTGTTCTATACTATATAGGTTCAGACCTATACTGAACACAGTATACCTATTCAGTGCAGTCTGAAGTCTGATTCCTCCCTCCATGACTTCATGAATGTAATTTTCTACGGCAGGTGTTATTATTTTCTATTTAATCATATATCAGCAAATTTGGTAAAGAGGTGTCTGCTGGAGCACTTGGAGTAGGCTCCTTAGAGGAACCTAATTAGACCTTTGTAGTGAGGGTAAGAGCAAGCCATTCAGAGACCCCCCAAGCCACCCTGGTGTTGGTATATATATATATATATATATATATATATATATATATATATATATATATATATATATATATATATATATATATATATATATATATATATATATATATATATATGGCAACCTGTCATATAGTGAATGCGAGGAAGTGTGTTGGGTGTAATACATTAAATTGTGTAGCGTGTCTTAGGCAGAATACTAATGTGTTAACCTGCTCTAGGTACTTGTCTTGTGGTGCTGCCCTGGTATTACAAATTATCAAATCCACGGAGGGAGATCTGGCCTTACCAAACAGCTGTATAACTGATGTTTTGCTCTTCTACCAAGTCAGAAAGGTGGGTAGAGTAGGCCGGTTCTGACATCAGTTTAGGTAAGTGTTATCCCTGCCGTAGTTGTCGTCTCGTGTAGAAGATAAAATCAATAGCCTGGAAACCGTCATGATAGTTTTGCAGTATTCCCACCGTGGAGGAGCTGTTAGGCTTCAAGGGTATCCAAGCATTGGCCATTGAATTCACAGCGTCGCCTCGAGGATTGGGCATGGCAAAGGCAGAACTGTCGGATGTTGTTGTGAGCCATTTGGTAGAGAAGCAGCTGATTTGTCAACTCCAACAAAGGTTGGAGTTCAAAGTTCCTTTTATTCAAAGCAAAGACAAGGCGAGGGGAAGATGAGGCTAAAGATGAACATCAGGAGCTTTTAAGCTGAAAAAATTAGTCGTAGAGCATCAACTAGCATTTACAGCTTATTGAAATTAAAAAGGAATTAAGGTGCAGATATTCAAGTGCAATTTTCCTAGACAAGGGTAACACCTCTTATATATAAGAGGGCCAGGGGATTGTTGACACTTTACCATGACAGGAAAAAGGGGGCCTTAAGAACTTCATGGTAGGGGGTGTAGTTAAGTAGGTCTAATGATGTCAGTCGTCTTAACGAAAGTAGGGCTTCATCAAACGATGTGTTGTAGGTTCCTGCCGCAGGTGTGTTTACCCAGCATGGCGGCCCCCTATGACATATTACCCATTTATCATCATCATCTGGAAGTCATTTACGCTCAGTGTCATCGACAGGAGACTCTTGGGCTTGAGTTTAGTTATCTCTCGGCGGACGTTTAACCGTCCTCTTACACTGAGAGTTAAGACCAATGCTCCTGCCAAGTGTGTGTGTGTGTGTGTGTGTGTGTGTGTGTGTGTGTGTGTGTGTGTGTGTGTGTGTGTGTGTACTCACCTAGTTGTGCTTGCGGAGGTTGAGCTCTGGCTCTTTGGTCCAGCCTCTCAACCGTCAATCTGTTATCATCATCTGTGATGATAACATCACAGCCCTCTTAAAAAAAGTCTTCGCACAACCTGTTGAGGCATTCAGAACGAAGTTTTGATATTGTTGATCTAATGCATTCACAAAGTGATGCTCATGTGATAATTTTATGCACGCCATAGGCCCAAGTGTATTGACCCTTGTCATGTAGGGTGCGATCACGTGCTATTCTTTAGCTGCACAAGGCCAGGTCCCCTTGTAGAGGCCGTAGCCTGAGTGTAGAGTGTTATGTGTAGCCTACTGCTCAGCACCCCCGGCTATATTGAGAGCCTTACTCAGGCGGTCAGGGGCTACACCTAGCGTCTTTCCTAGGGGATCCTTAATTCCTGAATATACTTGTCCATTCCTTATGCTTGAAACAATTTGTAATGCTCTAAGGTGAAAAAATCCTGGTAGGAGAACAGCAGACGGGAGTCTGCTAAGCAAAGTACCTGAAATTCTACTGTGGGCCAATTACTTAAGTGGTACCCACGGCTGTGAATTACTTTGCCACTGATAAGTGTAGCATTGCTGATGTAGGAGTTGAAATGTATCATCAAATATCCCCATTTTTGTGAATGTGTAAATGATGTGTAATTTGAACCTGCCACGAAGATAACCTCAAGAAGATAAGATAGCCACTAAGCCATTTGCAATATGACCAAAGTAAGAACACTAAGTATCTGTTGCATACTTTAACTATCAAATAAGGAGATGTCACTACCCAAACCTTTTACCATGATGTGGTGGAGGCCAACACACCCATCTATCTACACCCACGGGCTCACCATAGCCCGTGCTGCTTGGAACTTTTTGTTCCAAGTAGCGAATCTTTAACAACAACAAACATCTACACCCATATTAAGCGATCCCAGAAAAAAGTATATCAGTGATCAGCAACAGCAGCAGCAGCAGTAGCAGCAGCAGTTGCAGCAGCAGCAGCAGCAGCAGCAGCAGCAGCAGTAGCAGCAGTAGCAGCAGTAGCAGCAGCAGCAGCAGCAGTAGCAGCAGTAGCAGCAGCAGCAGAAGCAGCTGCAGCAGCAGCAGCAGCAGTAGCAGTAGCAGCAGCAGCAGCAGTAGCAGCAGCAGTAGCAGCAGCAGCAGCAGCAGCAGCAGTAGCAGCAGCAGTAGCAGCAGCAGCAGCAGCAGCAGTAGCAGTAGCAGCAGCAGCAGTAGCAGTAGCAGCAGCAGCAGTAGCAGCAGCAGCAGTAGCAGCAGCAGTAGCAGCAGCAGCAGCAGGAGCAGCAGCAACAGCAGCAGCAGCAGTAGCAGCAGCAGGAGCAGCAGCAGCAGCAGCAGCAGCAGCAGGAGGAGCAGCAGCAGCAGCAGCAGCACTTGGTAGTGGATAAGAAGCCGAGACAGTAGCAGTGAAGGTACCACTGGTGAGAATGGCAAAAAAGAGGCACATTATGAGTAGCCGGGAGAGAAACAATAGTCAGACCAGTAACAATAGCAGGGAGAGAAACAATAGTCAGACCAGTAACAATAGCCGGGAGAGAAACAATAGTCAGGCCAGTAACAATAGCCGGGAGAGAAACAATAGTCAGACCAGTAACAATAGCCGGGAGAGAAACAATAGTCAGCCCAGTAACAATAGCCGGGAGAGAAACAATAGTCAGGCCAGTAACAATAGCCGGGAGAGAAACAATAGTCAGGCCAGTAACAATAGCCGGGAGAGAAACAATAGTCAGCCCAGTAACAATAGCCGGGAGAGAAACAATAGTCAGCCCAGTAACAATAGCCGGGAGAGAAACAATAGTCAGGCCAGTAACAATAGCCGGGAGAGAAACAATAGTCAGCCCAGTAACAATAGCCGGGAGAGAAACAATAGTCAGCCCAGTAACAATAGCCGGGAGAGAAACAATAGTCAGCCCAGTAACAATAGCCGGGAGAGAAACAATAGTCAGACCAGTAACAATAGCCGGGAGAGAAACAATAGTCAGCCCAGTAACAATAGCCGGGAGAGAAACAATAGTCAGCCCAGTAACAATAGCCGGGAAAGAAACAATAGACCAGTAACAATAGCCGGGAGAGAAACAATAGCGCAGTAACAATAGCCGGGAGAGAAACAATAGATCAGTAACAATAGCCGGGAGAGAAACAATAGACCAGTAACAATAGCCGAGAGAGAAACAATAGTCAGCCCAGTAACAATAGCCGAGAGAGAAACAATAGTCAGCCCAATAACCATAGAGGGAGATAAACAATAGTCAGGAGAGTAACAATAGCTGGTAGAGAAACAATAGTCAGCCCAGTAACAATAGCCGAGAGAGAAACAATAGTCAGCCCAGTAACAATAGCCGAAAGAGAAACAACAGTCAGCCCACTAACAATACCTAAGAGATAAACAATAGTCAGCCCACTAACAATAGCCGGGAGGTGAAGAGTAGTCAGCTCAGCAACAAAAGTGATTGAGAAAGATGCAGTGAGAAGAAAGGCAGCAGCAGTAATCGTTCCTGGTAGACAGTAGCCAGAACAGTAGCCGGAGAGTGAAGTAGCGTTGAAGACAGTAGCATTAGGAGTAAACCAGTAGAGCGAACAGTAGCATTTGCTGCGAGAGAAGTATCAAGTCCGGAGCCAGACACGAGTGGGGCTCACTAGCCTCGACAATAAACAGTAGCTGAGAGAGAGAGAGAGAGAGAGAGAGAGAGAGAGAGAGAGGAGAGGAGAGGAGAGGAGAGAGAGAGAGAGAGAGAGAGAGAGAGAGAGAGAGAGAGGAGAGAGAGAGGAGAGAGAGAGGAGAGAGAGAGGAGAGAGAGTGGAGAGAGAGAGAGAGAGAGAGAGAGAGAGAGAGAGAGAGAGAGAGAGAGAGAGAGAGAGAGAGAGGAGAGAGGAGTTAGCAACATTGGGGAAGGGATAGCAGTAGATGTTGATAGCAGTCGAAGATAGATAGCAGTGACAATAGTTAGAAGATCTATATTAAGTAGAAAGACATAGAAACAGTAGCAGTCATTGGAACATCAGCAGATTTACTCAAAGTAACAAGTAGTTTTATCTCTCTAGAGATTGTTTGGTAATGTTTAACGTGATATATGTCATATATATATGTTATATATATATATGTTATACATATATAAGGTTATGTTTAACGTTAATATATATATATATATATATATGTCAAAACACAACAATGGTAATTGTTTTTTGTCTTTTGACTTCATCAGAATTATCTTCTCTGGGCAGTTAGCAACTGAGTTGAATTTTACGTATTTTGGTGGTCTTTGTGTACAATTTCTGCCACACTTGTTTCTGTATAATTATTTACAAGTAGTGCGGCGTTTAATAATTAAGGTTATAATTTGAAAATATGAATTAGGAATTAATGGAGCACAATTTCACACCATTTTTCCCCCTTACCTTTCCCCTCTCTGCGAAAATATATTCACAAAAACTGTATGTGTTTAAAGGTGAGTGTAATGTCAAAATTAGGAAGGTCATATTTTGACGTATACTCTACCTAAGACCAAAAATTTTCGTACTAGAAAATGGTAGCGACTCGCGAAATTGACGTTATGTCCCGTTTTCTGTTTTGGGTCCTCTGGTAGGTTAGGATAAGGGCACTTTAGTACGACAGTTTCTTGTCGTACCTTAGGAGGACAAGCTGAGCAATGATCCGAGTGATGTCATTGATGATGATCAGGTGATTTGGTTGAGCAGTAGGTAATGATCCGGGTGGTGTGTGTGTACGTACCTAGTTGTGCTTGCTGAAGTTGAGCTTTAGCTCTTTGGTCCCGCCTCTCAACTGTCTATCAACTGGTGTGTGTGTGTGTGTGTGTGTGTGTGTGTGTGTGTGTGTGTGTGTGTGTGTGTGTGTGTGTGTGTGTGTGTGTGTGTGTGTGAGTACCCTGGCAATCGTTGAACTGATATATATATATATATATATATATATATATATATATATATATATATATATATATATATATATATATATTTCCTCATCTGTTGTTATGCCAGTGTTCTGGTATGCATCAGTAGACAATGTTGCCGTCTTGTAAGTATATAAGAATGTCGGGGCGAGTGATGGAGCCACAGTTTGTCAGATCAGGTGATCAGTGAGGCCTCCGGAGGAGGACGAGGACCCTGGGGGCCACGTGTCCTGGTAATGTTAGTAACGCCCCCGTTCATGGCCAAATATTATTACAATGGAGATGGCGGGTGCTTTACGTTAGTTAAATGCCAACGTTGGGAAGATATGTGGTGGGCTCAGAGCACCCGGATGCTGCTGTGCTCTCGCTCCGGGTGTGTGTGTATGGGGGGGGGGGTGTTTACAGGCTGGCAATCAGCTCCTGGGCTCAGGCTTTTTAACAAGGGTTTGCGTAAGGTAATTGTTCTTAAAAACATTTCGATTGTTATCATATCTTTATTAGAAATTGTGTACATGTATATAGTTATCAATTGTTTCGTGTTCCAGCTCACTCCCCTTGTATCTCTCCCCTTGTATCTTTCCCCTTGTATCTCTCCCCTTGCCTTCCACTTCCATGAGTGAATATAACAGTGTGAATGTTTCCTTGTCTGTGATCCTGAAGAATGCTGACATTCGCCAACATCACATGTGCCGCTGATGGTGTTGCGTCGATGTATCAACCCGTCCTCACGAATAATACATCACATTTTGACGTAAACATCCCCAACGCCAAACTATAATTTACTATAACTTACACCAACCTCTCTAAATTGACAGGTTGTTACGTTTTCTATTAGGGCTTCGATTAGGTTAGGTTCGGGCAATTTAGCACATCATTTTTGTGATGTTGCTTGTAGCTCTAGTTAGAGGCTTGTTATACATCTCACAGAGTATTTGCGTCAGCCATGAGGTCCTCTACACAGTAGTCTCTCATTACCTTGCCTTTGCTGGGGTTGAAGTCGAGTCAACTATTGCACACCAACGTATTGTATTGTTATTGTATTGTTATTGTATTGCTTATTGTATTGTCTGCCCCTACTGGAGCATTCAGATATCATCCTCTGCCGTGTATCGTTTCATCAGCATTCCATCCTCCACAAACATCGTCTTGTACTGCCCTTACCTGCTGCAATAGATTAATATATACCGGGAATAGAAGCGGGACTATTACTAATCCTTGCGGCACCTCTTACTGATCTCTCCCTCTCCCGCTTATTGCCCTTTGCTTCTTGTTAACGAGGTACTCTGTCAAACAGCTCAACACCCAGCCAGTCTGCTGCTTCTCTAGTGCCTTCATGAGCATTGTGTATTGTTATAGTCTATAGAGCTTTCTTCCAGCTCAGGAAGATGCCGTTTGTTCATTACTCGCTTGTTTTATGGGCTTTGTGTGTGGTTGTGTGTGTGTGTGTGTGTGTGTGTGTGTGTGTGTGTGTGTGTGTGTGTGTGTGTGTGTGTGTGTGTGTGTGTGTGTGTGTGTGTGTGTGTAGATATATGTTTATGCGTTCCAGGAACACAGAATTGGGTATTGATAACCCTTCTTTATATATTTCTCGTCAGTATTATTGACGCTGTGGATGTGTGTGTGTGTGTGTGTGTGTGTGTGTGTACTCACCTAGTTGTCAGTACACACACACACACACACACACACACACACACACACACACACACACACACACACACACACACACACACACACACACACACACACACACATCCACAGTGTCACAACACACACACACACGTGTGTGTGTGTGTGTGTGTGTGTGTGGATGGGGCCAGTATTCTAATACGTAACCCACACACACACTGGTCCACTCTGGTCGGCTCGGGGTCCAGGCTGCTCCGACAAAACTAAACTAACGACCGTCCAACAATGATTAATTATTCTACAATGAAATCTCAATGGCGTGATACGTAAATGAAAAATCATTGTGAGACAATGGGAGGACTCGAACGCCCGACCTGGTGATTCCCAGACGCCTGTTTTCCCCCTAATAATATTTCTAGATTTGATTATTATAATACTTGTAATGGCTAAATTTTTTAGGTGACAGAAGTTGCTGTTGTATTTTTGTAGTAAAGATGTGGTGGTGTAGTAATTTTCAATAGGTAATAAAGTAATAATAGTGCTTGTTGAAATAAATTAGGGGTTGTTTTTGTGGAATAACAGTTATTGTAGTTGTATTTGTCATCTATATGGGTGTTAATGGTTGTATTAGAGATTGCGAACGCTGTAGCAGTTACCTCGATCCGAGGTAACTGCTAATACATGTAATTATCAGTAGTTACCTGAATACATGAATGCAGTAATTACATGAATAATTACATGAATTGTGGGGAATAAAGAGAAGTAAGGCAGGAAGAAGCGCTCTGTATTCCTCTGGGGTGTTTGACCAGGTCCTGTGTATGTGTATGTGTGACTGGGTCCTGTGTATGTGTATGTGTGACTGGGTCCTGTGTATGTGTATGTGTGACTGGGTCCTACCTTGAGGTTACCTTGAGGTTACCTTGAGGTGCTTCCGGGGCTTAGTGTCCCCGCGGCCCGGTCGTCGACCAGGCCTCCTGGTTGCTGGACTGATCAACCAGGCTGTTAGACGCGGCTGCTCGCAGCCTGACGTATGAGTCACAGCCTGGTTGATCAGGTATCGTTTGTAGGTGCTTATCCAGTTCTCTCTTGAACACTGTGAGGGGTTTGCCAGTTATGCCCCTTATGTGTAGTGGAAGCGTGTTGAACAGTCTCGGGCCTCTGATGTTGATAGAGTTCTCTCTCAGAGTACCAGTTGCACCTCTGCTTTTCAACGGGGGTATTCTGCATATCCTGCCATGTCTTCTGGTCTCATGTGGTGTTATTTCTGTGTGCAGGTTTGGGACCAGCCCCTCAATTATTTTCCACGTGTAAATTATTATGTATCTCTCCCGCCTGCGCTCAAGGGAGTACAGATTTAGGCTCTTTAGTCGGTCCCAGTAATTTAGATGTTTTACTGAGTGGATTCTAGCAGTAAAGGATCTCTGCACGCTCTCTAGGTCAGCAATTTCTCCAGCTTTGAAAGGGGCTGTCAATGTGCAGCAGTACTCCACTCTAGAGAGCACAAGCGTTTTGAAAAGTATCATCATCGGTATAGCATCTCTAGTGTGAAATGTTCTTGTTATCCAACCTGTCATTTTTCTTGCAGTTGTGACGGCTACTTTATTGTGTTCTTTAAAGGTAAGGTCTTCCGACATGAGTACACCCAGATCCTTTACATTGCCTTTTCGTTCTATGTTATGATTTGCCTGAGTTTTGTACGTGGTTTCTGTTTTTATATTTTCAATTTTTCCGTAGCGCATGAGCTGGAACTTATCCTCGTTAAACACCATATTATTTTCTGTAGCTCATAGAAAGACCTGATCTACATCTGATTGGAGGTTTGCCGTGTCCTCTATGTTGCCAACTCTCATGAAAATCCTAGTGTCATCTGCAAAGGATGATACAGTGCTATAGGTTGTGTTCTGGTCTATGTCCGATATGAGGATGAGAAAAAGTACTGGAGCAAGCACAGTACCCTGGGGGACTGAGCTCTTCACGGTTGATGGGTTGGATTTTATTTTGTTGACTATTACACATTGGGTTCTGTTGGTCAGGAAATTGTAGATCCATCTGCCTATTTTCCCGGTAATTCCTCCTGTGTATGTGTTTTTTTCCCGGTAATTTTCCCGGTAATTCCTCCTGTGTATGTGTATGTGTGACTGGGTCCTGTGTATGTGTATGTGTGACTGGGTCCTGTGTATGTGTATGTGTGACTGGGTCCTGTGTATGTGTATGTGTGACTGGGTCCTGTGTATGTGTATGTGTGACTGGGTCCTGTGTATGTGTATGTGTGACTGGGTCCTGTGTATGTGTATGTGTGACCAGGTCCTGTGTATGTGTGACTGGGTCCTGTGTATGTGTGACTGGGTCCTGTGTATGTTCACACAGAACACTGAGGAGATTTTAAGATACTCTTGGGACGCTGCTGGTCTTAAAATAAATACAAAGAGAACATACAAGGAAAATCGTGCAGGAGAGCTAGCCTTTGTTCACAGAGGTATTCTGCGGCTGTGGTGGTGGACATGTGTGGAAATGGAATCACCACTATTATCACTGCTGCCACCACCACCACTACCACCACTACCACTACTACTATCATCAGTACTTACCTCTCGGTAACTACGACGATGTGAAGTGCAGCTCTTTATGCCCCTCCAATATCCCCTTGTTGTACCTGTTGCATTACAAGTTTAACTATTTTCATGTTCAACTTCTTTGTCGAATCTGGCCTTAAAGTTGTGGATGGAGGTGGCTTCCTCAACTTCTTCTTCTTTCAGTTCATTCCACTTGATGACTATCTGTACTGGGTACGAGTATTTCTTGTCGTTCCTTCGGCCCCGTTATGTTTTCAGCTTCCATCTGTATCCTATTGTCCTACTTTCTCGTAGTGTGAAGAAACTGCCCATATTCACCTCGTCTGTTCCCCTAGGTATCTTGTATGTTGTGATCATATCCCCTCTGTTTCTTCTCTCCCCTAGAGTTGTGAGATTCAGTTCCCTTAACCTATCCTCATAACTTTACCCTCTTAGCTCTGGCACCAATCTTGTTGCAAAATTTTGTACTTTTTCTATTATGGTTTTATGTTTCACAAGGTGCGGATTCCATGCCGGTGCTGCATATTCTAGTATTGGTTGAAGGAGTTTAGATTTAGGTTTTTAAACAATGTTCTTTCATATGCCAGCGTCCCATATGCTGCTGATGTTACCCTGTTTATGTGTGTCTCCGGTGTGAGTGTGGGATATTCACTCCCAAATCTTTTTCTCTCTCCGACTGCTATAGTTGCATTCCCTTTATGGTGTAGCTGCCTCCTGGACTTTGTCCATTTACCATATTTATTACCTTACACTTGTTGGGATTGAAATCCAGTAACCATTTGTTTGCACAATCTAGGAGTACGTCAAGGCAATGGTGGTAGTCGTGGTGGCAGTCGTTGTGATGGTGGTAGTGGTAGTGATCGTGGTGGTATTAGTGTTGGTGGTGAGTGTTGGCAGTAGTGGTGGTGATAGTGGTAATGTGTTCTTGGTGGTAATGGTATTGTTGGTAGTGATGATGGTGGTGATGATGGTGGTGGTGGTGATAATGGTGGTGGTGGTGTAGCTGGTGATGGTGGTGGTGTTGGTGATAGTCGTGTTGGTGGTGATGTTGATGATGGTGGTTTAAATGGTGGTGGTGGTGTTGTTGATGATGGTGGTGGTGTTGGTGATGATGGTAGGGGCAGTTTGGATGGTGTTCGAGGTGACAGTGGTGCTGGAGGTGGTGGTGATGGTGGTGGTGATGGTGATGGCGACGGTGGTGGTGTGCTAGAGGTGGTGGAGATGGTGATGGTGGTGGTGGTGAGGGCGAGGGTGGTGGTGGTGGTGCTGGAGGTGATGGTGGTGCTGGTGATGGTGGTGGTGGTGAGGGAGACAGTGGTGGTGAAGGCACACACGCACCACAGGGCGCCATGTACCGGGGTCAACGCAGCAGGTGACTGGTGATTACCTCGGGCGAGGAGCGAAGGGAGCGCACTCTAATGGTCAACAATGAATGACAACGTCCCCGCAAGCGGCCACTCGTATGCGACTGTCCTCCCACCTCAGTTCGCCGACCCGGAGATCATTTGCAGGATTGCAACACCACGGATCTTCTAATGGCCTTTTTAACCCGGTTGCTGGTGCTTCTAGTTCTTGCTTCACTACCCGTACGGTGTACGGTGCTGTTACACCGTACTTCAAGGCAGTAGAGTCCTATTCCACCTACAAGATCGCGGCGTTCCTCGGGTGTAGAGCAGCCATCTTGTCCTGGTCGCTTCACTGATGGCTAATTGAGGCTCCTGCAGCTGAATGATTCACAAGACGCTTACAGCCCACTAAATCCTTTTCCGTCCTGGATCCTCGGAGCGCGGAGGCTGTGGTCGAGACTTCTAATTGTTTTTTACAGTTCCAATTTGCTTGTATTTCTAATTATCTTCTGCTGGTACCCACTTGTCATGACGGACGCCTCTTCCAGTCCCCTCCCCTCCCTCCCTCTCCCGCCCACCCCCCTTTTCCTTCCCACTCCCTCCTCCACCCTTTCCCCTCCCCCCCCCTATCTCTCTCTCTCTTTCTCTCTCTCTCTCTCTCTCTCTCTCTCTCTCTCTCTCTAATATATATATATATATATATATATATATATATATATATATATATATATATATATATATATATATATATGTCGTACCTAGTAGCCAGAACGCACTTCTCAGCCTACTATGCAAGGCCCGATTTGTCTAATAAGCCAAGTTTTCATGAATTAATATATTTTCTCTAATTTTTTTCGTATGAAATGATAAAGCTACCCATTTCATTATGTATGAGGTCAATTTTTTTTTATTGGAGTTAAAATTAACGTAGATATATGACCGAACCTAACCAACCCTACCTAACCTAACCTAACCTAACTTTATAAGTTAGGTTAGGTTAGGTAGCCGAAAAGTTAGGTTAGGTTAGGTTAGGTAGGTTAGGTAGTCGAAAAGCAATTAATTCATGAAAACTTGGCTTATTACGCAAATCGGGCCTTGCATAGTAGGCTGAGAAGTGCGTTCTGGCTACTAGGTACGACATATATATATATATATATTCTAATGATAACAATATAACATTCTGGTTATAACTTATCTAGTATGTACTTTGACTCTGAATGAACATTTCATTTATTATTTATATTGTTATTATTTACATATACATTAAAAATGTCTGTCCATCTGGTTGTCTAAAGTTGTAGGCCAGATGCTTTGGGTTAGTCTAACTCAAATTTGCAGGGAGAATGGTCTGGGGTACGGGATGGACATATGCTGTGCGGGGTAGGCCTAAGTGGAGAAGCTGTAACCCAAAGCTCCTGTGCTATTTTGATGAAGTCGGAAATGATATAAGATGTTTTGTCCGTGGAATGATGAAGTTACTCAGTCGTTAACTTGCATGTTGTCATGATTTACTTCATATGTAAATGTCTCTGTTGATGGGGCGAGGGAGGAGAGAGGGGAAAGGGTTATCTTGAGATCTTGAGGTTATCTTGAGATGATTTCGGGGCTTTAGTGTCCCCGCGGCCCGGTCCTCGACCAGGCCTCCACCCCCAGGAAGCCAGCTGACTAACTCCCAGGTACCTATTTACTGCTAGGTAACAGGGGCATTCAGGGTGAAAGAAACTTTTGCCCATTTGTTTCTGCCTCGTGCGGGAATCGAACCCGCGGCACAGAATTACGAATCCTGCGCGCTATCCACCAGGCTACGAGGCCTGGGTAGAAAAGGCGGAATGGGGGGGGGGGGAGATGGGACGGAAGAGGAGGAAAGAGGGGGAAAAGAAGATAAATGGAACAGCGGGTGGTCTGAGAAAGACTGTCCCGGGCACCGCTGGGTACCCTTCTTAGAATAAACATATGTGTGTACTCACCTAGATGTGCTTGCGGGGGTTGAGCTCTGGCTCTTTGGTCCTCTGTGTATGTGTGTGTGTAGACGTTCGCGTAAGTCCGGGCCGTGGCCAGGGCCAGGAGCTTACTCCCAACCATGGACGGAGTGTATGTACACCACACAGAGTATACAACCTCCATACACAGTCACCCAGTCTCCCGTATACTACTCGCTCATTCATAACTAAGTGTCAAGTCTCCTCATTCATTTGTTTAAGCACTTAGTGTTATTCCTTTAAATACGCGCTCAAGTGTGTGGGGTTTGTATGAAGAACACGTAGATATTATGGTAATACTGGGCGTAATGTTGTCGTATTGTTTGGTTTGCTATAGTGGGTACCTTGTACTGTGGGCACCTTGTATAGTGGTCACCTTGTATTGTGGACATCTTGTTACACTAGTGGTGATGTTTAGTCTCGGAGTTGACTTCTCTACCAGCTCTCAGTCCTGAGGTTGACTTCTCTACCAGCTCTCAGTCCTGAGGTTGACATCTCTACCAGCTCTTAGTCCTGAGGTTGACTTCTCTACCAGCTCTCAGTCCTGAGGTTGACTTCTCTACCAGCTCTCAGTCCTGAGGTTGACTTCTCTACCAGCTCTCAGTCCTGAGGTTGACTTCTCTACCAGCTCTCAGTCCTGAGGTTGACTTCTCTACCAGCTCTCAGTCCTGAGGTTGATTTTCTACCAGCTCTCAGTCCTGAGGTTGACTTCTCTACCAGCTCTCAGTCCTGAGGTTGACTTCTCTACCAGCTCTTGGTGCTGGTGTTGTAGCCATCGTGCTGGTGACTTAATGTGTGTCTGTCATCACTACATTAACACCTCTTGTCCTGGAAACTCTCATTTTCAGTTTATTAATTAATCACAAACTGTGATGGATATTCTGATCTCCAGGGTCACTTGTCACCATATTCCAACCCTCCGAGGTCACCTACCACCATATTACAACCCTCCGAGGTCAACAACCACCATATTACAACCCCTTGTAACAAAGAATTAGCTAATATCACAGGCGCAGTTGGATATACAGAGTTGGTTCCATTTAGCACGGTACGTCAAATATATTCCTTCAGATGACAGTATTTCCAGCACTGACAGCCTGGTTGGTCGGCGCCTCGACACTGTTTACCTCTTACTTCAAGTGAGGGAACCCATAGTGAGACGAGCAGTGTAGCGCTGACTAGGTTGTGAAGAGGAGCAGGGAGAGACATTTACATCTGCCGTGTTAGGAGGCTGAGACGTCATTATGCTCGTTACTAAGACGTTATCTTGAGGTTATCTTGAGATGATTTCGGGGCTTTAGTGTCCCCGCGGCCCGGTCCTCGACCAGGCCTCCACCCCCAGGAAGCAGCCCGTGACAGCTGACTAACACCCAGGTACCTATTTACTGCTAGGTAACAGGGGCATTCAGGGTGAAAGAATCATTATACTCGTTACTAAAGCGTCGTTATATCATGTGACACAACCTGGAAGCCGCTATACGTCAGGGTATACCCATTACGCTTCCCAGCTATACATTTCCTGTCATTCTTGTGTGGGGCTTGACGCAAGCTTCGTCTCCCCAATATCCTTAACTTTAATAAAGTCTTATGAAGCTTGAACTATACAAATATAAACAAAGTGGCCAGGGAGACACACACAGCGGCCAGGGACACACACAGTGGCCAGGGACGCACACACAGTGGCCAGGGACACACACAGTGGCCAGGGACGTACACACAGTGGTCAGGGAGACACACACAGCGGCCAGGGACACACACAGTGGCCAGGGACGCACACACAGTGGCCAGGGACACACACAGTGGCCAGGGACGTACACACAGTGGTCAGGGAGACACACACTGCGGCCAGGGACACACACAGTGGCCAGGGACGCACACACAGTGGCCAGGGACACACACAGTGGCCAGGGACGTACACACAGTGGCCAGGGAGACACACACTGCGGCCAGGGACGCACACACAGTGGCCAGGGACACACACACACAGTGGCCAGGGACACACACAGTGGCCAGGGAGACACACACAGTGGCCAGGGACGCACACACAGTGGCCAGGGACACACACACACAGTGGCCAGGGACACACACAGTGGCCAGGGACACACACAGTGGCCAGGGACACACACAGCGGCCAGGGACGTACACACAGTGGCCAGGGACGCACACACAGTGGCCAGGGACACACACAGTGGCCAGGGACGCACACACAGTGGCCAGGGACGCACACACAGTGGCCAGGGACACACACAGTGGCCAGGGACACACAGTGGCCAGGGACGCACACAGTGGCCAGGGACACACACACACAGTGGCCAGGGACACACACAGTGGCCAGAGACACACACAGTGGCCAGGGACACACACAGTGACCAGGGACAAACGCAGTGGACAGGGACACACACACACAGTGGCCAGGGACACACACACAGTGGCCAGGGACACACACACAGTGGCCAGGGACACACACAGTGGCCAGGGACACACACACACAGTGGCCAGGGACACACACACAGTGGCCAGGGACACACACACAGTGGCCAGGGACACACACAGTGGCCAGGGACACACACACACAGTGGCCAGGGACACACACACAGTGGCCAGGGACACACACACAGTGGCCAGGGACACACACACAGTGGCCAGGGACACACACACAGTGGCCAGGGACACACACAGTGGCCAGGGACACACACAGTGGCCAGGGACACACACAGTGGCCAGGGACACACACACACAGTGGCCAGGGACACACACACAGTGGCCAGGGACACACACAGTGGCCAGGGACACACACACAGTGGCCAGGGACACACATACAGTGGCCAGGGACACACACAGTGGCCAGGGACACACACAGTGGCCAGGGACACACACACACAGTGGCCAGGGACACACACACAGTGGCCAGGGACACACACAGTGGTCAGGGACACACACAGTGGCCAGGGACACACACACAGTAGCCAGGGACACACACACAGTGGCCAGGGACACACACAGTGGCCAGGGACACACACAGTGGCCAGGGACACACACACACACACAGTGGTCAGGGACACACACAGTGGCCAGGGACACACACACAGTGGCCAGGGACACACACACACAGTGGCCAGGGACGCACACACAGTGGCCAGGGACGCACACACAGTGGCCAGGGACACACACACACAGTGGCCAGGGACACACACAGTGGCCAGGGACACACAGTGGCCACCACATCGAGCCTCGCCCACACAATCTGCATTGGTCCAATGTTGCCATATGGCAAAAAAATAGGATTTTTCGCTAATTTATGCTGGCAACACTTGTCTTGATGTTTGGTGGGCGAAGTGTTAAGTGGCGGAGCAAACAAGCACTCCTGGCCCACCTGCAGCGCCGTCACACTCGCTGCTCCTCGAGGGTAAACAGAGCAACACACTCAAGTGCACACACACTTTGTTATTAAAATGTTGAGTGTCTGCACCAACGATTCATAGTTTTCTACCGCTTTTTTTCCCCCGTCAGTTCTTGTAGGTTACACAACCGAATGCATCATTCTTTAACACTCGATGTTGCAAGATCAACACGAGGCTTGGAGGTGGCAAGAGAGAGAGAGGGCGTCATATTGTGATTGTTGTCCCACGAGATCAACACGAGGCTTGGAGGTGGCAAGAGAGAGAGAGGGCGTCATATTGTGATTGTTGTCCCACGAGATCAACACGAGGCTTGAAGGTGGCAAGAGAGAGAGAGGGCGTCATATTGTGATTGTTGTCCCACGTTGCGCGTGACGCGACTGTCAATTGTCCCCCTAAATGATCGTACAGCAGACGTCCTGGATAAGGTCACCCCTGTGTGTGAGTCTTTGTTAACCTGCTGCTTATAGATGCCCCCTCAAGCTGCTCTGTACCCACGCTACTGTACCGCTTGTTCCCTGTACACACGCTACTGTACCGCTTGCACCCTGTCGTGAGCTACCCTCAGGAGCTCTGTACCAACCCCATAGACCCGGGCAAAGCCGGGCACACCCCCTTTGTAAACCATAATACAGACTGTCCAAAGTTGGAGGCCAGACCCTTGGGGTTAACCTCACCCAAATTTGCAGTGGAAATAGTCTAGGGTACGGGACTGACATAGGCTGCTCGGAGGTCGCCACAAATCAAGAGGGAACAACGTGTCAAGGCCACATTCAGACCCCCAAACGACGATTTTTGTCACTGTCCGCCAGCTACTCGGCTAAATATTTTCAAAACAAATTTTTCACATTTTTTTTTTGTTATAGGGAAAATTACAAGAGATTTTCTAATATTAATAATTTGCCCGTACTAGCACGAAATAGACGATTCGTCCACAGATTTAAAAGTTTCTCAAGGCACGGCGGTGCTTTTAGAGTAAGGAGTAACTATTCCATGTTGAGTATTTCATACCACTGAGCTCCTCACAATAACGACCACTCACACTTTACACACTTAGATCTTTCTTATAAAAGACAGACAAAGACAGACATAGAAACAGAGATAGAGACAAAGACGGAGACAGAGACAAACATAGCGACAGACAGACATAAATAGAAAGAGGTAGAGACAGTGGCAGAGACAAAGATAGAGACAGACAGAAGATAGATGGATGGATAGACTCAGTAGATGGATAGATTGATGGGTAGATGCATAGATGGATTGATAGATGTGTAGATTAATGGATATATGGATAGGTAGATGGATACAGGGATGGTTACAGAACAGACAGATGGATGGATGTGTGGATAGTGGGATAAATACATATATGGATAGATGGATGTGTGGATAGATGATTTAATAGATGGATAGATAGATGGACAGATGGGAGACACACAGACCCGGGTTATGCCGCGTACCTCTCTTGCGTGTGTATATATATATATATATATATATATATATATATATATATATATATATATATATATATATATATATATATAATATATATATTTGTGCTTCAACACATTATCTCTACTGTACAAGAGATGTCTGTCTGTATGCTTGTGGTCGGAGGCCGGACAGATGCGTTTAGCCTCACGCAACTTTCGATGGTGAATAGGGATTATGGGACGAATGTTATAGCGTTGATGGGGGGGGGGACGACACCCCCCATGCGCGTCTTTAATTAAAGAGGATTGGCTCACCATGAAGTCTGAAATGTGCGTTTGATTTTCCATAGACTATTTTCCAACCGAATTCTCAATTGTTACATTGTTTAACAATTTTTCAAAGTTATCTGTTTCTGAGATGAAAAAGAGCTGTTTATCGTGTTATTGATGACGTGTTAATTTGAAATATAATCATTCAAATTGTTGATTGTTATTATGTGTAAGGGATGTAACAAACTCTTACATAATTCAACAAGAGGTGGATGCTGAACATGTTTCTCCCAGGCTCCAGTGATGGACGTAGTGGCCAGTGTTTAGTGACATAGTGACACACTCTCACACGACTATCCCACTCGGGAAGAAAGCCGCCGTCAGCCTGCAGACCCCGTCACCAAGAGCAACAACTTACAAGTCTCCACAGAACTGCTTTTGATGTTAGTGTTCTTTTTACACCCTACAAGGGTTGAGCTCTGGCTCTTTGGTCCCGTCTCTCAACTGTCAGTCAACTGGTGTACAGATTCCTGAGCCTACTGGGCTCTATCATATCTACATTTGAAACTGTGTATGGAGTCAGCCTCCACCATATCACTGCCTAATGCATTCCATCTGTTAACTACTCTGACACTGAAAAAGTTCTTTCTAACGTCCCTGTGGCTCATGTGGGTACTCAGTTTCCACCTGTGTCCTCTCGTTCGCATACCGGTACACGAACAAGGGAACTCCCTTTCATGTTTATATTCAGAAATTGGCGTGCGGAAGACGAGCGAATCCGGCTCCGGGAACGATGTACCGACACAGGGATCCATCGTGCCGTCTGGAGCTGGATTCCCTTGCATGCAGGGAATCTGATGCAACAAAGAGAGGTTGGATCATTCCCCGATACCAGGAATCCGGATTCTGGGTATAACGTTCTGGAGTTGGAATGCCATTTTCGAGTCACAAATATTGTAGTGGGAGACCAGGAGCATCCTTCCTCTCAACAACCAAACTCCACCACACTGACCCCACTCCCCCACCCTGACCCCACTCCACCCTGACCCCACTCCACCCTGACCCCCACTCCACCACTACTGACCACTACCCTCCGCCTCTGACCTACATCCCTGACCCCACCTTGACCGACCCTTTGTTAGCCTCGAACCTTGCTAAGATTATTAATCTTTTGTCACACTCCATCACCACCTGCCACAGCCCATCACCACCTGCCACACCCATCACCACCTGCCACACCCCATCACCACCTGCCACACCCCATCACCACCTATGACCACCCCTCACCACATCCCCATCACCCTCTCCAGTATTAGCATCTTTCCGGCTATCATTCTACTTGCCCTTCTGCTCGCTTCCTTCCTCTCTTGCCTTCTCCTTTGCCTTTCTTCTCTTTATTGTACTTGACCCTATTCCAGGTTTCCTAATCTTTCTCTCTGTCTCTGTCTCTGTCTCTCTCTCTCCCTCCCCTTTCTCCTATTGCCCTCTCCGATCTCCCACTCTCCCCTCCACCACCTCTCCCCCCACCGGGAGAGAGCACCCCCCCCCTCACAAGGGTGAGGGGGGGGGGTGTGTGGCAGGGGATGAGGGAGGGACAAGGGGGGAAAAAGAATGGAGTGGAGAGAAGGTTTAAGGCCACGTGTAAACAGCAGGATGTGACCTCAGAACACTGAAAAGAATTACTGAACAAAAAATTATACCACTTACGGGCTATTCATGCCCGTGCCACCTCTTGGGTGGCTTAATCTTTATCAATCAATCAATCAGCAGGATGTATGGACAGATATTCGGTGCATGAGTGAGGAAGATCTCGTCTCGGTGGTTCCTCGTTCTTATTGGTGTAGGACACATGATCAGTCTCTGTTCTTATTGGTGTAGGACACATGATCAGTCTTTCTCATTAGTCCTTCTCGTTGTGGGCGTAGGAGCCAGGCATGACACTCAGTGACCTTCCTTGTACCTAAAGTAACGAGGATTAAACATTTAGGTTAATCCTCTTCACTGTCACAGGTGTGTAAACGATGTATACATCTTCTCGTTAAACCTCTTCACTGTCACAGGTGTGTAAACGACGGATACATCTACTCGTTAAACCTCTTCACTGTCACAGGTGTGTAAACGACGGATA
>NC_091164.1:1494069-1521569 GCF_040958095.1 Procambarus clarkii | reverse complement strand
CAACACTTGCGATCACCCATCACGCATCAGATTTGTTTGTTGGTGGTTTGTGGCTTTTGTTTGTGTTGCGGTGTGAGGGTGGCGGCGTCCACACCGTCTGGGGTATAAACACCAGCTCCCAGGTGTTGGCTGGTGGCCGTCCAGGTGTTGGTCAAGGTCGACCTTGTCATACACGAACGGTCACCACTACAGACTTGACATTATTCTTAGATAAACATAAATTATCATTGTCTTCCTTATTTTCTCCATTGTCTTCCTTATTTCCTCCATTGTCTTCCTTATTTCCTCCATTGTCTTCCTTATTTCCTTCATTGTCTTCATTATATCCTCTATTGCCGTTCTCATTCCCCCCCTCCCCCCCCCCCACTATTCTTTTTCCCCTATTTTCCAACTTTACGGTTTAATTTTTCATTATTATTTGCACTGTCTTTGTCACCATCACCATCACCACTATCACCGTTGGCATCACCACCTACAGTCTGTTTATCACTTCTCTTTTTGTTCATGTTAAAATTGTCAAAATTTACATCCACATCGTCGTCATAGTTCGCATCCTCTTCCCTCTCTCCCCCTCCTACTCCTCCTGGTTCGGGATATGGGTTATAGGATGGGTTCCAGATATATATGGGTTATGGGAGCCGGTCGGCCGAGCGGACAGCACGCTGGTCTTGTGATCCTGTGGTCCTGGGTTCGATCCCGGGCGCCGGAAAGAAACAATGGGCAGAGTTTCTTTCACCCTATGCCCCTGTTACCAAGTAGTAAAATAGGTACCTGGGTGTTAGTCAGCTGTCACGGGCTGCTCCTGGGGGTGGTGGCCTGGTCGAGGACCGGGCCGCGGGGACACTAAAGCCCCGAAATCATCTCAAGATAACCTCAAGATAGGAACTCACATGATTGAAGGGTCTTTTAAAAATTCCCGAAGTGCTCAAAATGCTTAGTGGAGCTGTTGAAAATATTTGTATCGTCGTTAAAAAAAAAGAGGTATTTAACAATGCTTAACCCCTTGACTGCTAGACACGTTTATCCGTGTCCTCGTGGCGTGCGACTCATACGTCAGGCTGCGAGCAGCCGCGTCCAACAGTCTGGTTGACCAACGAGGAGGCCTGGTCGACGACCGGGCTGCAGGGTCGCTAAGCCTCGGAAATCACCTCAAGGGTGATTCCGAGGCTTGAGAGTTACCTTGAGGGTTACCTTGAGGGTTACCTTGAGGGTTACCTCAAGGTAACCCACTATATATGTATCCTGGGAGGGTCGTTGGAAGCTTTCAACAAGTCACAGTGAAGGGCTGAGTGTTGAAGACGGGCGGGGGGGGGGCTGTTAGAGACCCAGGCGACGCCGGCTACCTCAGCTAATCTGCATGTAATGTCAGCTCTGAACTTGGTGTTTTTCTTCGTTACATCGTACCTTAGAGAAGCGCATGGGTGAAGGGTGAAGGGGGGGTTACAGCGTCCCTTAGTGACGCATATGGGTGAAGGGGTTAGACAACATGACAAAGTAAGTGAGAGAGTTCGCTGGGTTCGATAAAAGGAGACCAGGGGCCAGATTCACGCAAGCACTTACGAACATGTACATCTTTCCCCCAATCTTTGGCGGCTTTGGTTACATTTATTAAACAGTTTACAAGCATGAAAACTTCCCCATCAACTGTTGTTATTCTTATAAACAGCCTCCTGGTGCTTCGCAGCTCATTTACTGTTTAATAATTGTAAACAAAGCCGCCAAAGATTGAGAAAAGATGTACAGGTTCGTAAGTGCTTGCGTAACTGCTTCGTGAATCTGGCCTTAGGACACCCGGCATGATAATGTTATCATGGCCATTTATGCCATCACAATCTAAACTGTTTAATTCGATCAATGTGAAGCATGATAGTGTGACGGTTCGCTCTCTATGACAAGTTTAGCAGGTGAAATCATACAGTGTAATTAACGGCACATTTCACTTAGTATGACATCGTTGGCGAGACAATACACTCATTAGGACTAGGTTATTGGAACAGTTCGTTTGGGTAACGAGCATTAGAAGGTACAGTATGCTGAAGTGACTTGACTCTAGAGAGCAAAGAGCCGGTGCAAGGATAGAGTTCCCCCCACAAGGCTATCATTATCAGCATCAGCGGGGTAGAAACATTAGAGCCAGACTAGACGAAGACGGTTGCACCAAGGAGAGCAATTAAGGTCAAAAAGTGCGCGCATGACTCCCAGCACGCAAGTGAAGACCTCTCACCACAATAATAGCTCCCGGGCCGTTTACTAAAGCCACAGGGCCGCATAAAGGGCTCCCAGACTGCTTACCCAAGTCCCGTAGTCTGTAAATGGCTTCCAGGCCGCTTACCGAAGTCACGCGCTGTGTAAATGTTTCCAGCGCTGTTTACTGGAGTTCCATGAGGAATAAATGGCTCTCGGTCCGTTTAATGGTCTCGGGCTGTGTAAACGGTTGCCAAGACAGGCCGTCGCTATATTACAGCACTACTTTCATGGCTCTTTGGGTGTTGTTCTTACTTCACAGTGCTGGTGAGGCCTCCGGGGGGGAGTTGTCTGCAAGCCTGACGGTGTAAACAGCTTGTTAATATACAGCTTCGAGCTCTTGTCTTGAGCGTCCGAGAGTAAACAAGGCTTAGGAACGCAGGATCCTTCTCCAACTAGCGCCTGACCCTCGTTTCAAATGGCCAAATATCGTATGAACATCTAAATAATTTGTGTTGTGAAAGGCGAGCCGTGAAAGATTCCAGGCGCTGGTTTTAGTCGCCATTATATACAGGGGACACGATTATCCTCGAGTGTGTGTGTGTGTGTGTGTGTGTGTGTAGGCTCTCTGGGGCTCCTTCGTGTCGAGGGCGGCCTCTGGGGCTCCTTCGCCTCGAGGGCGGTCTCTGGGGGCCCCCTTCGTCTCGAGGGCGGCCTCTGGGGCTCCTTCGCCTCGAGGGCGGTCTCTGGGGGCCCCCTTCGTCTCGAGGGCGGCCTCTGGGGCTCCTTCGTCTCGAAGGCGGCCTTTGGGGCCCCCATGCCTGGAGAGCGGGATCTCGAGGGGAGCTTCCAACCACGGAGACGACCCCTTGCTTGTCCATTACATTGTTGCCAGAGACAAAGTTGGATTATTGTTAAAAACAGACAAGGCAGGAGAATGACTTGGTCTCCAGTGTACCTGACTCTACCTTTGTCCGGCACTTGCTGTACGCTCCGTGGTCTTCCTTTGTCATCAGGTGACGGTGGCACTGTGCTCGGAATTGTGAACAACATATATCCGTTGCTTCATTAACTCCGAGCGCCGAATCCAATTAATTTTCCCATTGATATTGCATTCGAAGGCAATTGACTCCAATCACTGATTGACTCCGAGCGCTCGACCATAGGCCTAATTATTACCAGGCTCTAATTGCCTTTCTGGCACTCACATCCGCAAGAGAATCTTGTGAAAAATATTAAAAATAGTGGTGATATGGTAATGGTGATGGAGGTGTTGGTACACGTTTGTGAAGGTGAGGGGTGATAGTGTCCTTGGTGATAGTGGTCGTGGCCACCGGACGATTGTGACGTCCGGTGTTGATAGTGGTAATTATGGTGTTAGTGGTCGTCATTGTGCTGATATCGCAAAGAATTACAAAAAACTAATTAATCAAGGCCAAGTACAGCGAAAAGCTTTGTATCGACAAGACACCTTCTGGACACCGTCTTGACACCGTCTCGACACCGTCTCGACACCGTCTCGACACCGTCTTGACACCGTCTCGACACCGTCTTGACACCGTCTCGACACCGTCTCGACACCGCTACTCTCCCATCCTCATATCAAACAGACGAAAATATTCAAAATCAGCTTCGTGTCATTTTCAAACACACGGCACCAAAATCAGCATGAAAAAGACACTTAACACAAGTATAAAACTCCCAGTAAAAACCTTCCACTGGGCAACAGAATATAACCGGGTTTTCAACAGAGATAAATTTAAGTATGGACAGAATTGAGAACCCCAACAAAAGACGGGATAAACGACGCAGTCGTGTCAAGTAAACGACATGCAAATACTCTGTTAATAATAGTGTCTGACGTTGTCGCGTTTAGTGAGCATGAGGAAGAAAACAGAGCATTAGTCGGGCCAAATGTTAGGGTAGATCATGTGAGGATTAAATTCAAGGGATGCCAGTACCGTGCTCAAACTATTAGCATACCTTGTGCAGACGAGGAGTCACAATAACGTGGCTGAAAAATGTTGACCAGACCACACACTAGAAAGTGAAGGGACGACTTGAGAATGGTCCAGGACGGACCGAAACGTCGTCGTCTCTTCACTTTCTAGTGTGTGGTCTGGTCAACAGCATACCTTGTGCTTTTCCGCCTTAAGTGCTGCTTGATACTCGCCTCCCAGTTACTAGCAGGAAAGATTTCTGAAATGGAAGGAATAGAGAGAACATATACGGCCCGCATACACACAGAAAATCCACACGCATATATATACACACGCATACTCACAGATAAAAAAAAACAAGGGAAGTATCATGTGTCATATAATGTATACATAGAAGATACCGGAAGCGCAGGTCCTAAATATGGTAGGAAATGCAGATTAGACCAAGTTAAGAGTAGAGGTGCCATAGACCCACTAAAGAGTAGAGGTGCCACAGACCTACTGAAGAGTACAGGTGCCATAGACCCACTGAAGAGTAGAGGTGTCATAGACCCACTGAAGAGTAGAGGTGCCATAGACACAGTTAGAGAACACTATGAACATCCACGAAATACAATAAATAATACCAAAATACAATTGAAGTTTTCAAGAGACAATGTGACCAGTTCCTAGAGGAAGCACCAGGCCAATAATGTTGTAATGTATATGTGGGCCTACGGGTGGCTCCAAGCAACAATAGCCTTCTAGATCAAGTTACCACACATGTGGCATTAGACTGAGCTTGGCTGGACCTGTCGGAACCAACTGGAGGTAAACTGCATGTAATAGTTGCGGTGTTAGTAGTGGTGGTGGCAATAGTGTTGGTAGTGGGTGTTATTGAGGGGGGTGGTGATGTGTCAGGGAGCGTCTGAGAGAGGGAGAGAGAGAGGCAGGTGGGTGGGGGAGAGGGGAGAGGCAGGTGGGGGAGAGGGGAGAGGCAGGTGGGGGAGAGGGGAGAGGCAGGTGGGGGAGAGGGGAGATGGGCAAGGATGAACATGGTGAGGTTGGCAGCACTGGCTCAGTGTTGCTATCACCTCCCCCACTGGCTGTGTGGTTCTCACGGGCCTCTCTAATTAAACTTACATTAATCCCAGCTCGATCCCAGCCTGCCCTCCCCCCCCCCTCCCTCCGTCGTCACCACTCATTTCATATTATCTCGACCTCCTTCGACTCCCGCTCGCCTCAGAGAGCCGTCCGTGGCCTGTCCGTGGAGTGTCCGTGTCTGCTCCTCGCCTCATCCTCCAGTGGCGCCACTTACTGCAGAGAGGTGGCAATAACGGGGTGCTGGCGTAATTAAACTATAATTACTATTGTTTAGGGAGGTGGGGTGGGAGGGGGGGTCGAACCCTGGCCCACCAGCGGACAGGTGTAGCCTCTCACCATCTGGCAGCTCGGCTCCACTCTGCTGGCCTCCACATTACTTGCTCCAGGGCGTGTTTATGCTGCTGCCTCTTCTTGTACTCTCCCTGCTGCTGCTCCTGCTGCTGCTGCTTATGTCTGCTGCCGCTGTTGCTGCTGCTGCTCTCTTTCTCCGGAGGTTCTCACTGTTGTTTCTACTGAGTCTGCGGCCGCAGTCATCTTTGCTCTCTTGCTGCTCTTTCTGCTGCTTCTGTTCATTTTTTAGCGGTGTGTTCTCTACACTACTGCCTCTCTCCGCCTGCTGCCATCGTCTATTTTCAGTACTCTCTCTCTCTCTCTCTCTCTCTCTCTCTCTCTCTCTCTCTCTCTCTCTCTCTCTCTCTCTCTCTCTCTCTCTCTCTCTCTCTCTCTCTCTCTCTCTCTCTCTCCTCTCTCTCCTCTCTCTCTCTCTCTCTCTTTCACACACACACACACGTACGCACATCATCTTCTTGTTGCCATGTCTGCTCTGCTGCTGTTGCTACTGTTGCTGTCATGGCATCATGGGTGTTGCTGTTGCCTCTGCTCTATCATCCTGCTGCACCTGTTCCCCTCGACGGTGCCTATATGTATTATTGTATGACTGATGCTGTTTTCTTCTGTTGATACGTTCTGTTGATATTGCATCTTTGCTGTTGCAGCCGTTACATTTGTGTTTCCTGCTGCTGTTGCTCGACCCACAGCTGCTGCTTCTATATCTCTGCTGCTGTTCTTCCTGCTAATTCTATTTTTCTTTGCTCCTGCAACCTTTATGATGATTTTTTGTATCTAATGCATCGTCGCTGTTGTTTTTACATGTCTGCTGCTTTATCTTTTGCTGATGCTACATACCCCTGTTGTTCCTGTTTTCTTGCATCTCATATTACTGTTGTTTGTCTGTTGCTACTGTTGTATACTTGCTGCTGTTGATGTTTTCGCCTTGTTGCTGTTAGCAACACTCTGGCTATTGCTGCTGCTGTTTCCCTGTTACCGTTGTCTCCATGCTACTGTTACTGTTTCCCCCCTATTACTGTTGTCTTCCTGCTACTGTTGCCCCCCCCCACCCCTGTTGCTGTTGTCTGCCTACTGTTGTTACCATTGTCTCACTGCTCTTTTGTCTATGTTTCTGTTGTCTCCCTACTGTTGTTACTGTTGCTATTGTCTTGCTGCTACTGTTACTGTTGTCTAATTTTTGCTGTTGTTTCCCTACTGTTAGTTGTTTCCCAGTGGTGGAGGAAGAGGCCAGGTGGTGTCCCCCAGTGGTGGAGGAAGAGGCTAGGTGGTGTCCCCAGTGGTGGAGGAAGAGGTGGTAGTGGTGTCCCCAGTGGTGGAGGAAGAGGTGGTAGTGGTGTCCCCAGTGGTGGAGGAAGAGGCCAGGTGGTGTCCCCAGTGGTGGAGGAAGAGGTGGTAGTGGTGTCCCCAGTGGTGGAGGAAGAGGTAGTAGTGGTGTCCCCAGTGGTGGAGGAAGAGGCCAGATGGTGTCCCAAGTGGTGGAGGAAGAGGCCAGGTGGTGTCCCCAGTGGTGGAGGAAGAGGTGGTAGTGGTGACCCCGGAGGTAGCAGGGTGACGGTAAGGGCCGGGACGGGATGCTGGTGTTGTCATGGTGACGGGAGTATAAACAGAGACGTGTGCTCTGGCGTGCATTAATAATACATAATGACCACCACATGACTCGCAGCTGAAAGGTGCTACGCCAGGCCCGTGTTTATACTTATAGTAAACAGACACATGCCAACGGTTTAATTTAGATAAATGAAATGATACGACGATCGGGTTATAATTAAGCAGTGAATGAAAGGCAAGCCTTCATGCCACTAGAAGGAGCTCTCCATAAATCATGCTTGTTCGGTAATTAATTCTCTTGAGATTAACGACCCACACGCGCGCGAGCGTACAGGCGCGCGCGCGTTCACCTAGCAGTAAATAGGCATCTGAGAGATAGACAAGTAAAGTAGGCAGCATCCTGGGAAGATCAGTAGTTGCCTGGTACGTAATATATAAAATAGTTCGAAAGTCATTACATTAGACAACTGGTGGTTGGAAAAGCGGGGTCCAAGAGCTAAAATCTCAATCTTACAGATATAAATAGGTGAATATACACACACAAAGATGAAAGATATGGATCTATACGAAGAACTTTGGAAAAATATCCCAGAAGACTTTGGAACCTGATCTGCCATTATAACTAAGAGCCCTAACCTAACCGACTCCAAACACAGGAAACACATGGTGAAAGGACAGACAACAGAAGAGGTATGGAAACAACTGAATTAACCCTTAGAACCTTAGAACCTTAGAACCTTAGAACCAGCCGAGATATCACATTGGATACTAGAGTAGGCAACAAAGCCAAACCTTTCTTTACTTTTTCATTCCTATGTAACTATGTGATTTTAAATTACATAGGAATGGAATTTTATGTAAAAAAATAACGTCAAAGCGGGAAAACTTCCAGGCTTTTGGAAAATGGCTACTGTGGAACCACTATATAAAAATGGGAAAGACATGAACCGCTCTACTACAACCCAGTATAACTAACATTACCTGCAAGTTACTAGAATTACCTGCAAGTTACTAGAGAGAGAGACTGGTCCGTACCAGACTGGTAGAAGGAAAATTCTGGTTGAGAAACTTATTGGAGTTCTACAATTATATGGCAGATATTAAACGAGGGAGGGAAAGGTGGGCGGACTGCATATTCCTCAAATGTGAGGAAGCATTTGGTATAGTCTCGTACAAGACTCCTACTCATGCTAGAGACGCAGGCTGGTGTATAGGGAAGAGTCCTAAGGTGGGTCAAAGTTCTGATTTATTATCAGAACTTTTATCTGAACTGTCTTTATCAGAACTTTATCTTAATCAGAACTGTCTTGAACTATTTGTCTTTATCAGAACTGAGGTCATTAGAGAGGAAGTGGTACTTCCTCTCAGGAAGTACCTCTCAAGAAGTACCTCTCAGGATTCGCCTGTCAGTCATATATAGTTGGTGTTACAAGGTTAGTATTTATGGGAGACAGGTTCACTTTGTACTTTGTTACAGTACAAAGGGTTACACTGTAACCCTTTGTAACGCAATGGGTTACAGTGAGAGCGCAGATATCAGAGTGGAGAGAGCTTACGAGTGGAATACGACAAGGGTCGGTACTGTGGACCATCCTGTTTCTAATGCATGTCAACGACCTAACAAGGAATTGGTTGCAGGATATCAGTGTTGCAGATGATGCAAACTAACTAGAAGAGTCAAGACGGAGAGAGAGAGAGAGAGAGAGAGAGAGAGAGAGAGAGAGAGAGAGAGAGAGAGAGAGAGAGAGAGAGAGAGAGAGAGAGAGAGAGAGAGAGAGAGCTTGCGATATATTGCAAATGAATCCGGACACTCCAGAAGTGGTCTGTATAATGGCTGATAGAATTTAACCCAGCCAAATACAAAGCTATGAAGATGGGAACAGGAGTGAGAGTAGAACCTGAGAGTAGACATAACCCCAAATCTAATGCCAGAAGCACACATTTGTAGAGTACCGTAGACAGAGTAACGTACTGGTCAACACCCCTTCAGAAACTTGGACAGAAAAACCTTCCGGGCTCTATGGCACCTTACGTCAGACCCACTCTTGCATATGCAGCTCCCGGTATGGAATCATCACCTGAAAATGGACAAGTTTGAAGTCATGGCATAAAAACTCTCGAACGAAACATAAACCGTAGAAGTTCGTCCCAGAACTGAGAGGAGAAACACCGACGGAGGAAAGAAGAAAGTGGGAAGATATGACATCGTGTCAGCTACTCATAAGTGGCAGGACTAGATGCAGGTGAGATGGATGTCAGGAAACGCTTCTTTAGAGTAAGTGTTTCCAGTAAGTGATATGACCAACAATAATAACTTACCGAGCCTAACTCAATAGGCAACTGCAATTAGAAGTTAAACCAGAGACATTACATATAAAAGTCAGAACACAGACCAGTGGTTGGAAAGGCGGGGCTAGGGAGCTCAAACTCAACTCTGCCATCACATCGGGGAAGTACATATAGGTGAGTGCACCCAACCATACAAGGAAGGAAGGAAGGAACTATCAGGGGAAGCGCCAAGCCATTACGACTATATAGCACTGGGAAGGGGTCAGGATAAGGATTTGGGATGGGACAGGGAGAAAGGAATGGTGGCCAACCACTTGGACGGTCGGGGATTGAACGCCGATCTGCATGAAGCGAGACCGTCGCTCTACCGTCCAGCCCAAGTGGTTGGACATACAAGGAAGAAAACAAACGCCAGCTGGCTGTTGATTTATAATAATAATAGGAAACATTACCTAAGCTCTCAGTAAGCATCAATATATCACAGAGCCTCAGCCGGCAGCGGTGATGCTGCTTCCGTAATGTGAGAACTGTTACAGGTGTAATTGACAGGCAGCATGGGCCCCAGGGGCTAGCATGCCGGCCAGGGCACGCCAGGTAGTCTTCCATACCTTGATCATACCTTCAGACATATCCAGTTATTAGTACTGCGCCCTGGACCCAGCTTGGAGGGGGCAGGTTTATATGTAGGTTTATTTGAGCTGGTAACATCTGTAAATGTAAACATTGTGTTCTTGAAGGTGGTCCATTATGTGTCGGAGACTGGCCTGTCACCTGACTGTCTCGTTGGCCTGCCTCTCTGTGGCGCTCCAGGTCTTTTATGCTTTAATGTCTCATCAATATTGTTAAATACACACACACACACATAACTTATTAATACACCCACATTCCCCAAACTCAAACTGGCATGAAAACCCACGCTCTTCCACCCTCAAATTGCCTACCTACACTCTCACCTTCAAACTGCCTACCTACACTCTCACCTTCAAACTGCCTACCTACACTCTCACCTTCAAACTGCCTACCTACACCTCACCTTCAAACTGCCTACTCACCCATAACCCACCACACACACCCACACCCTCTCACTCTGTTAGCCACATGCACTCAGTGAAGCTCGTACAGTGAACCACATGCGCTCAACGGTCACTGTTCACAGTTAGCAACCAACATGGACTAGTGCCTCTCATTCTATTACAACAAACTTTCAGTTAAATACTGAACTGCATTTAATTAGAACACAGTCCTGAATGATACCTTGTTCGGTTCTGTGACGGTATTCCACAGTGCTGGTCTGCCAGTTATATACAGTTGGTGTTACACGTTTCTTGCAGGTCGGTGTTCGATCCCAGGTGGTCAAAGTGGTTGGGCACTGTTGCTTCACTGTGTCTATCTCAGTTTCTGTCTTGTCATATATCCCGTGCATGTAGTCATACAAGCTTCGCTCTTTCTCCTAATAATTACCTTACGTTCCCTCTTCCCTTGTCCTAATGGCTTTACCTTCCATGTGACACCTCATGACGAAAATATATCGTCATCCTAAATATTTATTTATATCAATTTGCACTTACTGGAATTCAACTCTCGCAGCCACTTCTTAGACCCAACTATTACGGTCGGCCTGTAATTGTTTCAGTCCTCTGTATGGACTGAGGACTGAAACTCAGGAGGATTTGAGTTAGGATTCTAACTAATCCTTAGTTAGAATCCTCCTCTCCTCCTTAGGATTTTTGTTCCAACAGCAAACACTGATAGGAAGGTGGCTATCCCCTGCAGGAGATCAGATACGTCAGCAATAGGCCAGGTCCTAATACCCCTGAAGGACACTGTAATCTCTCTTAGACAAGGAATGCGATGCTGGTTATAACTCTTATAAGGTATGTGATGGTTATACGTTTTATGTAAGGTATGTGGTTTTGGTTATATATATCTTAGGTAAGGTTTGTTTATGTTGGTTATACCCATTAAGTACGATATGTGATGTTGCGTATACCTCTTAGATAAGGAATATGATGATTATATATCTGGAATAAGGGGGCTACATAGGTTTCCCCGACTTAACGCCTTCCTTTCCTAATTGTATTGCTCTTGGGGTAAGATAAGCAACACTTGTCTTATCTTTAGATAACCTTTGTCATTCCCCAGTTGCCGTTGTGACCTAATTTTTCTTTGTGTTACAGGTAAGGGACTTGTGCAGATACGGGACTTGTGTTGCTGGAAAGGTAACACAGTGTTACTGGTAATTAGCATATGACATATAATTATAGTTACATGATCTATAGGTATAACTTATGTTGGTTTACCCCCCTCCCCCCTCGTTTCCGGGGCCTAATGGTCCTGCCGGTGACCAAAACGTCTTCACTTTTATTTTTCAATATTATTTATTATATTATTATTTCTATATTAATATTAGTGTTGCAAGGGAAGCGTTGATCCTTTGTTAAACACGTATGCTCAACGCCAGCTAACGTTGTCGTTAATACAGTTTCCTGCTCTGTAATGCTTGTATGGATACCGGTATACCGCGTTATATGGGTACTAATTACCAGTACACCGATACCAATATTCTGAATGATGTCGGTATAGCTATATAAACAATGCTGTTTATATAGCTATACCGAGTGTATAGCTCGGTATATAGGTCTATGTGTAAGAGTTACATACGTACACACGCAATATATTCAGCTTCGAAGCATCTCCATCTCTCGTGGGCATCAACTGGTCCCTCTCAGTAGATATGGAGAGGGTTAGCATACATGTTAGCATAGTTGTCAGTGTGGAGTACTGATGTAGTTATCAGTGTGGAGTACTGATGTAGTTATCAGTGTGGAGTACTGATGTAGTTGTCAGTGTGGAGTACTGATGTAGTTGTCAGTGTGGAGTACTGATGTAGTTGTCAGTGTGGAGTACTGATGTAGTTGTCAGTGTGGAGTACTGATGTAGTTGTCAGTGTGGAGTACTGATGTAGTTGTCAGTGTGGAGTACTGATGTAGTTGTCAGTGTGGAGTATTGATGTAGTTGTCAGTGTGGAGTACTGATGTAGTTGTCAGTGTGGAGTACTGATGTAGTTGTCAGTGTGGAGTACTGATGTAGTTGTCAGTGTGGAGTACTGATGTAGTTGTCAGTGTGGAGTACTGATGTAGTTGTCAGTGTGGAGTACTGATGTAGTTGTCAGTGTGGAGTACTGATGTAGTTGTCAGTGTGGAGTATTGATGTAGTTGTCAGTGTGGAGTACTGATGTAGTTGTCAGTGTGGAGTACTGATGTAGTTGTCAGTGTGGAGTACTGATGTAGTTGTCAGTGTGGAGTACTGGTGTAGTTGTCAGTGATGGTTATAGTTAATGGTGGTCGTGTCGTTAGTAGAAGTACTGATGGTGATAATTTTTCTGGTAGTTATTGATGTGGTTGGTGTGTAGTTGAGGACGAAGAGGAGGGGGTGGTAGGGGCAGGCACAGAGGAAGAGTAGAGTAAGGGGGTTGGGGGGTAGTAGTGGTGTTGGCGTGCCCACAAGATGGGGGGTGAAGGGACGGGAAGGGGGTTCTGGCATACCCTTAAGGGAGGTGAAGGGATCAGAATGAGTTCTAGGTCCTGACGTGCCCGTAGGGTCGTTATTTTCAGTTTGGTAGCCGTGCCTCCGTGGCCGCGTGTCGTGAGAGGCGTTTATGGCCTCTTAAACACCACTTCATATGCAGTTTTGCAGATCTGATCATTAGTTTTGCAATAATATTTTTATGACTTGACTTAGCTGCTGCAACCTTTGCCATTGGTTGAGGCGTCTTCCCCACTGTGTATTGCTGCCCCTTGGTGCCATGTTTCCCCCTGGTGCCATGCTCCCCCTCTGGTGCCATGCTCCCCTTTGGTGCCATGCTTCCGTCCTGGCGCCATGCTCCCCCCTGGTGCCATGCTCCCCCCTGGTGCCATGCTTCCGTCCTGGCGCCATGCTCCCCCCTGGTGCCATGTTTCCCCCTGGTGCCATGCTCCCCCTCTGGTGCCATGCTCTCCCCTGGTGCCATGCTCCCATCTGGTGCCATGCTCCCCCTGGTGCCATGCTCCCCGCCTGGTGCCATGCTCCCCCCTGGTGCCATGCTCCCACCTGGTGCCATGCTCCCCCTGGTGCCATGCTCCCCCCTGGTACCATGCTCTCCCTGTTTCTTGCTCAGTGGGGAGCGTGGGACCCCCCACTATATATATATATATATATATATATATATATATATATATATATATATATATATATATAGATACATATATATATATATATATATATATATATATATATATATATATATATATATATATATATATATATATATAGTGTGTGTAGGTAAATCTCCATCATCTTGATACTGTACGTCATCAATCAGTCTTGCTATTCACTCTACAATCATTCCTCGGGAAACAACACCTTCCCACCCCAAGAGTGCATCAATTTCTAATTACCTTGGCGTAAATGTCAAACACACACACACACACAGTGTGTCTATTTCTTACCCCCGACACTCTCCTGCAGTACTTACCCTATAGCACTGAATAACTGTTGATCACATAGTACTCCTTCAGTACTCTCACACCTAGAACTCTCGTAGCACAGCGTAACTATGGAACAGATCTACACTACGAGTTGACATCTACCAGGCTATATCTACGAGTTTACATCTACGAAGCTACGTCTACGAGGCTACACTACGAGTTTACATCTACGAGGCTACGTCTACGAGACTACACTAACGACCAGGTGAAGCTCTTGCTCTGTATTGCTCTACGGACTGAGAGCCGAGACTGACAGCTGCCAGGATGACTTAGGTAATAAGCCTCGCCTCGGTCAAGTGCTGCCAGCCGCTCCCATTGGTCGGTTCACCTTCCGCCCAACTGTCGTGAATAGTGGTCCGAGGGCCAGACAACCCTCTAACTACTCTCCGCCTTGTCTCAATGTCTGCAAAGAGTTTGACGAATAATAACGTGTTATGACGGAATGACAATCAATGTATCTTATATGGAAGCGTTCCGCTACACTCCTTGTTTCACTGTTGTGTTATCTGTAATTAATCATTTATTTATGATAACTGTAATAACTTATATTATAATATAATATTTTATTTATAATAATAGCCGCGAGGTCTACCTGACCTCGCGGTCAGGTGTGTGTGTGTATATGTGTGTGTGTGTGTGTGTGTGTGTGTGTGTGTGTGTGTGTGTGTGTGTGTGTGTGTGTGTGTGTGTGTGTGTGCATTTACCTAGTTGTACTTACCTAGTTGTGCTTGCGGTACTAATTTTGGCATCGTCAGCAAACATTGAGAGGAATGAGTCTGTACCCTCCGGGAGATCATTTACGGTGCGTGTGTCTGAGTGTGTGCGTGCGTGCGTGTGCAAGAGCATGGTCGAGAAATCCATTTTTGTTCTACAAAAGAGTTTTTCTTTAAAAGCTATGAATGAATTCTCTATCGTAATCATCTTGAGAGTCAGCAGAGACAGAGCTCAGTAGAGTTCAGCAGAGGTAGAGCTCAGTAGAGTTCAGCAGAGGCAGAGCTCAGTAGAGTTCAGCAGAGGTAGAGCTCAGTAGAGTTCAGCAGAGGCAGAGCTCAGTAGAGTTCAGCAGAAGTAGAGTTCAGCAGAGGCAGAGCTCAGTAGAGTTCAGCAGAGGTAGAGCTCAGTAGAGTTCAGCAGAGGCAGAGCTCAGTAGAGTTCAGCAGAGGCAGAGCTCAGTAGAGTTCAGCAGAGGCAGAGCTCAGTAGAGTTCAGCAGAGGCAGAGCTCAGTAGAGTTCAGCAGAGGCAGAGCTCAGTAGAGTTCAGCAGAGGCAGAGCTCAGTAGAGTTCAGCAGAGGCAGAGCTCAGTAGAGTTCAGCAGAGGTAGAACTCAGTAGAGTTCAGCAGAGGAAAACCTCAGTAGAGTTCAGCAGAGGCAGAGCTCAGTAGAGTTCAGCAGAGGCAGAGCTCAGTAGAGTTCAGCAGAGGCAGAGCTCAGTAGAGTTCAGCAGAGGAAAACCTCAGTAGAGTTCAGCAGAGGCAGAGCTCAGTAGAGTTCAGCAGAGGAAAACCTCAGTAGAGTTCAGCAGAGGCAGAGCTCAGTAGAGTTCAGCAGAGGCAGAGCTCAGTAGAGTTCAGCAGAGGCAGAGCTCAGTAGAGTTCAGCAGAGGTTCCCCTTCCTGTAGGAGGAAGAAACTCTCACTATTTTCCACGTTGACCGGAATGATTATGATGCCTGGCGTCACTATCCAAGGGACCCGAGTTCTGTTCTTGGTGAAGAGGCAGCATTGTAAGATAGCAGGCGTGTAAGGCTGCAGGGTAGCAGGTGTGTAAGGTTGCAGGGTAGCAGGTGTGTAAGGCTGCAGGGTAGCAGGTGTGTAAGGCTGCAGGGTAGCAGGTGTATAAGGTTGCAGGGTTTTGGTACAAAGTAAAATGAAATTTCTTATAGTATCTATTTGGTGGAAAGTACCAACATAGTGATGGACCACCAGAAAGTACCAACATAGTGATGGACCACCAGAAAGTACCAACATAGTGATGGACCACCAGAAAGTACCAACATAGTGATGGACCACCAGAAAGTACCAACATAGTGATGGACCACCAGAAAGTACCAACACGTAGTGATGGACCACCAGAAAGTACCAACATAGTGATGGACCACCAGAAAGTACCAACACATAGTGATGGACCACCAGAAAGTACCAACACATAGTGATGGACCACCAGAAAGTACCAACATAGTGATGGACCACCAGAAAGTACCAACACATAGTGATGGACCACCAGAAAGTACCAACATAGTGATGGACCACCAGAAAGTACCAACATAGTGATGGACCACCAGAAAGTACCAACATAGTGATGGACCACCAGAAAGTACCAACATAGTGATGGACCACCAGAAAGTACCAACATAAATATAAGCCCTAACCTAACCTCTCCTAGCAATCCTAGGCTTAACACACGCTATCGTAGGCTTATTACAGTACATATATGTACTATGCTAGGCCTTGGAACATTAAAGATCGGTTTTATCGTTATTTTTACCGATCTGTATATAAGTAATAGTACAAAAGTGGTTTACTGGTGGTCCATCACTAATTATTGGTACTTTTTGGTGGTCCATCACTACTTATTGGTACGTTCCACAAAATAGTTACTATAAGTACTTTCATTTCAGCAGGATGGGCTGGTATTGAACCAGCAGGCGCCTCTTGATATATATATATATACATATATATATATATATATATATATATATATATATATATATATATATATATATATATATATATATATATATATATATATATATAATTTTTTTTTTTTTTTTTTTTTTTTACCTAGAAGGGGTACCACCTCTGGTGCAAGTGTAGGGACCCATAGCCTCGGAGAAGAAAATAAAGAGTACTCAGAGAAGACCTTGTGGATCCTCACTGAACACTTTGATATTTTCTTCTCCTACCACCCCTATTCTTTTGTTAAGTGTGTATATTTATCTAACTTTATTTGAAAATGTCATTACACAAAAAAAAGTTACAATATTGATTACATGCAGGGTGCAAGGCTGCTTATCACAAGTTGTACAGCTCTTCCAGCTCCTCAGATGGCGGGCAGGAACCATAGATGCAGTGAGCATTTCCTCTCTGGATTGCCACACTAAGGCGCTGAAAAAGAAAACTGGCAGCTCTAGGGTCTCTAGTTGTTTCGATTAGCTTAGACCCCAACTCCTTCAAAAAGCTAGCAGCACTTTTACCCCAGGCACCAAGTGTCTCTGAGGCAATGGGGACAAAATTGTAGTGGTGCTCAAGGTCTCTGTATTTACGTGACTTGGCCGCTTCCGGTGATTGGCAGCTCCTCCTGCTTGTGTAGCACTGAAGTCAACATAGGTATTGGCTAAAGTTGAAACGCATGTGTAGTCCCACACCAACTGTCTACCATTCTTCCAGGGGTTCACCGTGATTCCGTCTGGGCGACCGACTGGCTCATCAGAGTTGCGGGACATTAGGTAACGGGGCTCTCTCTCTGCTGGACAACCGGCTGTGGTAAGGCTTCTCTTAATAATGTCATTGACCTCGCCGTGTCTTGCATGCCATCCTCCTGTCCTTTGGCAGAGAAAGCCATGCCGTCCGTATCTGTCGGCCTCTGCCTCGCCGCAAATACACCTGTATTCGGTGTGGATTGGGGCAGCGAGGCGGAGGGCCACGGCAATTCGGAGGGCCTGCGGTGTGAGACGGGTGCCGGTTGCTGACATTGGGGTTGCTAATAGGAAATCACCTGCATGGGGAGCTGCTACAGCTCTAAGTCGGGCAGTGTCATGTGGTGTTGTCGCAGCTTCTAGCAAAGTCGCAGCTTCTTGGTCGGCAATGGGGCGATCCCAGCTGGATTGCTTATGGGTTTCAGAAGGCGGTGGTTGGGGTGCTGGTCCTGCGAGAGAGACCCATTTGGTTGTGCAGTCTGTGAAGCTGGGATCATGCACCCCTGCCTGTTGAACTAGGTGCTCAGGTAGGATTTCCTTCACCAAGTTGTCAGACCCCACTGAAGAGGACAGGAACGCTGGTACAGCAATTTGTGTTGCTGTGCGCACGCCAAGGCCCCCGAGTCTGACAGGAAGGGAGGCCTGTTTCCACTGTAAGTCGCTGAGGGAAAGATTGAGGGCTTTTTCTAGTGTTGATTTCAGCAAGCTGTCATACTCTTCTAATTTAATATTGTTGAAAGATAGCGAACATCTTAGAAAGTAGGTCAGCCTGGGGAGGGACAAGCATCTGGTGATGAGGTAAAGTATATATATATATATATATATATATATATATATATATATATATATATATATATATATATATATATATATATATATATATATATATATATATATATAGTGATGGGGATATGAATTGGTTGATGCAACTTTGAAGTACGTTAAAGCCGAAGAAGTTTAGTGTTTGGTCGTTAAAGAAGGAACCTGAATTATTAAGTCAGTTGCCTTCCTGTTAACAGCCGTTTGTGCATACCGATATCTTTACACCCGTGTCCTGGTAGATGGCCACCATTTGCTCCAAGCTTTTTAACTACAGTTACTTTATGTTACTAGATAATTTACGTCAGTAGGTGATTACCAAGTGCGGTGATCTCTGTCTCTGTCTCTGTCTGTCTGTCTGTCTCTCTCTCTCTCTCTCTCTCTCTCTCTCTCTCTCTCTCTCTCTCTCTCTCTCTCTCTCTCTCTCTCTCTCTCTCTCTCTCTCTCTCTCTCTCTCTCTCTCTCTCTCTCTCTGTCTCTTAGTGTTATATTCTCTGTCATATCTTCTCCCTCTCATTTCACAGTTCAGACCTGCTCAATATATATCGTGGCTCAGCGATATAGTTTGATAATTACACATCTATGACAACTCAGATGTGATAATTATGTCACCATGTTATCAAATTATTACTTATAAGATTAAACTTATCTTGGATACGAATCAAATTTATTCCACAAATCACTCATAGATATAAGTTAATAAGATATATATATATATATATATATATATATATATATATATATATGCACCCCAGGATGGGGGTGGTCCATCCTGGGGCACCCTCACCCTCTGGGGCAACACTGGCACTTGTCGCAACGTTCACTCCTAAGTTTAACATTACTGATCTCTCTCACACTGTTGGACTTCCGGTGGTCGCCGGTGAGGACGTCTTATGCATCCTTGAGGGTCTTGCAGAGCTCCTTAGTGCACACCTGGGTGTTGGTCGTCATGGGTGAGGGGAACACCTGGGTGTTGGTCGTCATGGGTGAGGGGAACACCTGGGTGTTGGTCGTCATGGGTGAGGGGAACACCTGGGTGTTGGTCGTCATGGGTGAGGGGACCCTCACTTTCTCAGTCAGAGTAGTTAACGGATGGAATGCACTAGGAAGTGATGTGGTGGAGGCTGACTCCATACACAGTTTCAAATGTAGATATGATAGAGCCCAGTAGGCTCAGGAACCTGTACACCAATTGATTGACAGTTGAGAGGCGGGACCAAAGAGCCAGAGCTCAAACCCCCGCAAGCACAGCTAGGTGAGACCACATCCACATTATTTCTACCCACACACACCCTCTCAATCACCATACACACGCACACCACCCCCGCACTCTCTCCCTCAAACACACAACCTATCCGTCACCCCGTCACACACACACCATTCCCGTCTTTCCGCATCACTGTAACTACTTTCACAGCACAGTCATCATCACTGTAAACATCTTCACACCATACCCATCTCCATTTGCACACACACACACACCTCCCGCCCGTCTCCACCCACCACATAATCTCCCCATACGACACATCATCTCCCCATACGACACATCACTAACCAGTTTCAGTACCCACAACGCAAATCTGTCATTTGAACATTCGTTTTGCATGTCAGTATCAGAATGCAGTAATATTTAAACGAGGCGTGGTGGTGTGGGTGTGTTGTGTAGTAGTCCTGGTGGTGTGGGTGTGTTGTGTAGTAGTCCTGGTGGTGTGGGTGTGTTGTGTAGTAGTCCTGGTGGTGTGGGTGTGTTGTGTAGTAGTCCTGGTCGTGTGGGTGTGTTGTGTGGTAGTCCTGGTGGTGTGGGTGTGTTGTGTAGTAGTCCTTTTGGTGTGGGTGTGTTGTGTAGTAGTCCTGGTGGTGTGGGTGTGTTGTGTGGTAGTCCTGGTGGTGTGGGTTTGTTGTGTGGTAGTCCTGGTGGTGTGGGTGTGTTGTGTAGTAGTCCTGGTGGTGTGGGTGTGTTGTGTAGTAGTCCTGGTGGTGTAGGTGTGTTGTGTAGTAGTCCTGGTGGTGTGGGTGTGTTGTGCAGTAGTCCTGGTGGTGGGGGTGTGTTGTGTAGTAGTCCTGGTGGTGTGGGTGTGTTGTGTAGTAGTCCTGGTGGTGTGGGTGTGTTGTGTGGTAGTCCTGGTGGTGTGGGTGTGTTGTGTAGTAGTCCTGGTGGTGTAGGTGTGTTGTGTAGTAGTCCTGGTGGTGTGGGTGTGTTGTGCAGTAGTCCTGGTGGTGGGGGTTTGTTGTGTGGTAGTCCTGGTGGTGTGGGTGTGTTGTGTAGTAGTCCTGGTGGTGTGGGTGTGTTGTGTGGTAGTCCTGGTGGTGTGGATGTGTTGTGCAGTAGTCCTGGTGGTGGGGGTGTGTTGTGTAGTAGTCCTGGTGGTGTAGTAGTCCTGGTGGACAGGTGTGTCGTGTAGTAGTCCTTGTGGTGTGGGTGTGTCGTGTAGTAGTCCTGGTCGACAGGTGTGTCGTGTAGGTGACAAGAGGGCGAGGAACAGGAGTCATCTGTTGCTTAGTATCGATGACTGTATCGCATATGAATGGCCCTCCCGACTTGGCCGCACTGAGGTGCATCGTTAAAGACACATGTGTGCTGTTTACGGCCTCGGAGGCCTTCCCACACCCGCCCACACCCGTGGGCCGGCACGTCTCTTTACCTCATTATTCTTTACGGCGCCTCACCACTGGCTCACTACATGCAGCTCTCTGCTTGTGTGTGTGTTTTGACCGGTGCATGGCTTTAATCACGTAGTTGTGCATACAGGAAGACGACACGGGGTTCAGCTCCAGCTCTTGGCTCTCGAAAACTCTAGCTTATATATATGTGTGTGTGTGTGTGTTGTGTGTGTGTGTGTGTGTGTGTGTGTGTGTGTGTGTGTGTGTGTGTGTGTGTGTGTGTGTGTGTGTGTGTTTAAGTATGAACTACTTTTTATAAACGAATGGCCCCAGTAAACGGTCACTTTTTATCCTAGTAAAACCTAGATCTGTCACTTTTTATCTCAGCAAAGCCTGTATCTTTCACTTTTTTTGCCATAGTAAATGCTATCTCTGTCACTTTTTGTGCTAGTAAAGCCTAGATCTGTCTCAGTAAAACCTAGATTTGTCTCAATAAAGCCTAGATCTGTCTCAGTAAAGCCTAGACCTGTCTCAGTAAAGTCTAGATCTGTCTCAGTAATGCCTAGATCTGTCTCAGTAAAGCCTAGATCTGTCTCAGTAAAGGCTAGATCTGTCTCAGTAATGCCTAGATCTGTCTCAGTACAGCCTAGATCTGTCTCAGTAAAGCCTAGACCTGTCTCAGTAAAGCCTAGATCTGTCTCAGTAAAGCCTAGATCTGTCTCAGTAAAGCCTAGACCTGTCTCAGTAAAGCCTAGATCTGTCTCAGTAAAGCCTAGATCTGTCTCAGTAAAGGCTAGATCTGTCTCAGTAATGCCTAGATCTGTCTCAGTAAAGCCTAGATCTGTCTCAGTAAAGCCTAGATCTGTCTCAGTAAAGCCTAGACCTGTCTCAGTAAAGCCTAGATCTGTCTCAGTAAAGCCTAGATCTGTCTCAGTAAAGCCTAGACCTGTCTCAGTAAAGCCTAGATCTGTCTCAGTAAAGCCTAGACCTGTCTCAGTAAAGCCTAGATCTGTCTCAGTAAAGCCTAGATCTGTCTCAGTTAAGCCTAGATCTGTCTCAGTAAAGCCTAGATCTGTCTCAGTAAAGCCTAGACCTGTCTCAGTAAAGCCTAGATCTGTCTCAGTAAAGCCTAGATCTGTCTCAGTAAAGCCTAGACCTGTCTCAGTAAAGCCTAGATCTGTCTCAGTAAAGCCTAGACCTGTCTCAGTAAAGCCTAGATCTGTCTCAGTAAAGCCTAGATCTGTCTCAGTTAAGCCTAGATCTGTCTCAGTTAAGCCTAGATCTGTCACTTGATGAGTGAGTGGCGGGCCTTCGAAGACATCCTGCTGCTCCTTAGAGAGAACTAAGAGTAACGATGTGGACCATTGTACATATATTGACGTAATGGACAATTCAAAAGTATAATTTGGAACTATTGAAGTTGGACAAACCGGGAGAAGTTTTGTACTTACGTTGCTAATAAAACCTAACGTAGCCTAATCATTCTAGGGCTAATACACGGTGTCTGAGGCCTATTATAGTACATATATGTACTATAGGTATATAGTATATTAAAAGCCTTTTATAGTACATATATGTACTATACTAGGACTTCAAATATTTAAGTTTGGTTTTTAACTTTTCCACGCCTTTATATAGAGAATTCCAGTATCTACTTGTCCATTACGTCAATATATGAACGTGTCCACGACACGAGGCTGTCTGCTATACTGGCTAGGTGTCCGCTGACGTGCAGTGGACGGATGTATTCTCACCCCCATTGTCAGGTGTGGAGGCAGGTATATCTCCCTCGTTTGGGTGGATATTAGTGAACCATTCGAGTGTTTACGACAAGCCGCCGGCGACGCGGACATTCTCAGGAAAACAGCTTAAACCAGATTTGAAACACGACTGATCTGTACGCTGGTTCCTTGCGCTGTTAGGTCACGGCGTGATCGCCACTTATGGTGAGGTATCAGGCTGTGATGGTTGGCTAATTGCATGGGACTGACCCTAGACGACGGGTAATTTGCCTGTTGTATTCCCGTCCTACAAGCCATCATCCATCCAAGTCATCAGTCCCCCCCCCCCCGTCAACTCCTGCCAGCCACAACAGCTTGCTGAACTAGCTGAATGTCAAGGGAAGGGGGAAGGGAACTTTCAGGAGAAAGCGCCGAGCCATTACGACTGTGTAGCCCTTGGAAGGGGTCAGGATAAGGATTTGGGATGGAACGGGGTAGAGGGGGGGGGGAGGAATGGTGCCCAACCACTTGTGGACGGTCCGGGAATTGAACGCCGACCTACATGAAGCGAGACCGTCGCTCTACCGTCCAGCCCAAGTGGTTGGGCAACTTGGTTACTGGGAAATTTATGGGAGCCGATAAGATTAATCTCACTCAGTGAAAAATTAATCAGTTAATGAGTAATATGAATTAAAATATCAAATGAGTGAATATTAGCAAGCCGCAATTAATCAGCGAATAAGCAGTTTGAGTGAAAATAACAAATGAGTAAATGTAACCAAGCCACAAATAAATTAGTGATCTTGGTAAAGTGAGTAATTGAATTAATGATTAATAGTCGTATTTGAGTGATGATGGAGCCAGCCGGCCAATTAACACAACAGCTAATGGTTCTGCTGGAACATGGCAAGGGAAGTATCAGGAGAAAGCACCAAGCCGTTAAGATTATATAGCACCTGGAAGGGGGTCAGGATAAGGACTAGGGATGGGACGGGGGGAAGGAATGGTGGCCAACCACTTGTGGACGGTCGGGGGATTGAACGCCGACCTGCATGAAGCGAGACCATCGAGTAATGAGGTAAGTATTCATCTTAGCTTAGGAGAGAGTAAAACAAGCCATATTTCGTCTTTTGGGCACTACTGGGGCCAGATTCACGAAGCAGTTACGCAAGCACTTACGAACCTGTTCATCTTTTCTCAATATTTGGCGGCTTTGTTTACAATTATTAAACAGTTAATGAGCTGCGAAGCACTAGGAGGCTGTTAATAACAATAACAACAGTTGATTGGCAAGTTTTCATGCTTGTAAACTGTTTAATAAAAATAACCCAAAGCCGTCAAGGACTGAGGTTCGAGCCTGGCCTCGGGTCGGGCTTGGGGGAGTAGAAGAACTCCCAGAACCCCATCAAGCAGGTATAAGGAAAGATGTACTTGTTCGTAACTACTTGCGTAACGGCTTCGTGAATCTGGTCCCAGGTCCGTTGTAACAGCTTCCACCCCGTGAGTGCCTAGGCTACCCGCGCCTGACAGCTGAGTGGACAGCGCTTCGGATTCGTAGTCCTGAGGTTCCGGGTTCGATCCCCGGTGGAGGCAGAGACAAAATGGGCAAAAACTTTCTTTCACCCTGATGCCACTGTTACCTAGCAGTAAATAGGTACCTGGGAGTTAGACAGCTGCTACGGGCTGCTTCCTGGGAGTGTGTAACAAAAAGGAGGCCTGGTGAGGACCGGGCCGCGGGGACGCTAGGCGCCGAAATCATCTCAAGATAACCTCAAGATATACCCCAGGATACTGTTAGGTTGGTACTCCTTCCTCAGTATACTGTTAACTTTAAGGTTGGTACTCCTTCCTCAGTACACTGTTGGACTGTGTTTGTACCTTGAGTCGTTCGTTCATAAGTGGTTGGTTACACTTATGTGTTCTAAAGAAATACATGGCTACAGAAGAGAGAGAGAGAGAGAGAGAGAGAGAGAGAGAGAGAGAGAGAGAGAGAGAGAGAGAGAGAGAGAGAGAGAGAGAGAGAGAGACAGGAGTTCCAAAGAAACACATGGCTACAGGGGAAGACACAGCTGGGAAACAAAAACCTTGAACTTAGTGATCTTCCAGGTAAGGCAAGATCCAGCCAAACTTGAGATTGAACTTTCCTCGTATTGTGGGCATCTTGCGTGCCTAAGATGCTCCGGCCGTCTCATTCACTCGGGCCACCGTCTGTTGACTACCGTTGTTGACTCTTGTTGCTGCTGCTCTTGCTGCTCTTGCTACTGTTGTTGCCGCCTACTGCAGCTGACTCTTGTTAGTGGCTCTTAATACTTCTGCAGATGATTTTTTCGTTGCTGCTGCTGCGTCCTTATGGTTGATTCTGCTATAACTGTTTTGCCTCTTATTTGTTCTTGCAACTGCTTTTGGTATGTCTCTTGTTGAATTTGTTTCTTTATTTTGTTAGTACTAGGGCTTTTGTTATTAATATTGGTACTGTTGCTTCTATGTGGTGGAGCTGGTCTACCTGTCCCTCCCACCGTGACTACTGTATGTGGTGGTGGTGCTGGTCTACCTGTCCCTCCCACCGTGACTACTGTATGTGGTGGTGGTGCTGGTCTACCTGTCCCTCCCACCGTGACTACTGTATGTGGTGGTGGTGCTGGTCTACCTGTCCCTCCCACCGTGACCACTGTATGTGGTGGTGCTGGTCTACCTGTCCCTCCCACCGTGACCACTGTATGTGGTGGTGCTGGTCTACCTGTCCCTCCCACCGTGACCACTGTATGTGGTGGTGCTGGTCTACCTGTCCCTCCCACCGTGACCACTGTATGTGGTGGTGCTGGTCTACCTGTCCCTCCCACCGTGACCACTGTATGTGGTGGTGCTGGTCTACCTGTCCCTCCCACCGTGACCACTGTATGACTGAAGGATATCTGCAGTGATGCACCTTGTGTGTTCTCTTGTATGACGCACCCGGGAGAACACCTTTGCTGCCCCCTTCCACCATCTTCAGACTCTCTTCCCCTCCTCCTGCTCTTCCTCCTCCTCTCTTCCCCCCCCCCCCCCCCCCCCCCGTCCTCCACTCTCGTACACGGACTCCTGATGCTTGACACCAAGATACAGAATGTAGATACCAACATTATCGATGTCGCTACAACTGTTAAGGATATTACAACAAATAATAATGATGTTGTGGCAAGATTTCAATGACGTTGCAACCCACTATATATTAGCTTGCAACAAATGGTGAGGATGTTGGTTGGCGTCTCTTAATACTTTGTTGTTGCTTCTCTTGTTACTGAGTAGTGTTGCTTGTGCTGTTAGTGTAACTACTCATGACCTGTTGTTACTGTTGCTGCTCTTGTTACTGAGTAGTGTTGCTTGTGCTGTTAGTGTAACTACTCATGACCTGTTGTTACTGTTGCTGCTCCTGTTACTGAGTAGTGTTGCTTGTGTTGTTAGTGTAACTACTCATGACCTGTTGTTACTGTTGCTGCTCCTGTTACTGAGTAGTGTTGCTTGTGCTGTTAGTGTAACTACTCATGAGCTGTTGTTACTGTTGCTGCTCTTGTTACTGAGTAGTGTTGCTTGTGCTGTTAGTGTAACTACTCATGAGCTGTTGTTACTGTTGCTGCTCTTGTTACTGAGTAGTGTTGCTTGTGCTGTTAGTGTAACTACTCATGAGCTGTTGTTACTGTTGCTGCTCTTGTTACTGAGTAGTGTTGCTTGTGCTGTTAATGTAACTACTCATGACCTGTTGTTACTGTTGCTGCTCCTGCTGCTGCTTTATGCATTACTGTTTTGTTCTTGTTCCCTTCAGGTATTGTTCTTGTTCCTTCAGGTATTGTTCTTGTTCCTTCAGGTATTGTTCTTGTCCCTTCAGGTATTGTTCTTGTTCCTTCAGGTATTGTTCTTGTTCCTTCAGGTATTGTTCTTGTCCCTTCAGGTATTGTTCTTGTCCCTTCAGGTATTGTTCTTGTTCCTTCAGGTATTGTTCTTGTTCCTTCAGGTATTGTTCTTGTCCCTTCAGGTATTGTTCTTGTCCCTTCAGGTATTGTTCTTGTTCCTTCAGGTATTGTTCTTGTTCCTTCAGGTATTGTTCTTGTTCCTTCAGGTATTGTTCTTGTTCCTTCAGGTATTGTTCTTGTCCCTTCAGGTATTGTTCTTGTTCCTTCAGGTATTGTTCTTGTTCCTTCAGGTATTGTTCTTGTTCCTTCAGGTATTGTTCTTGTCCCTTCAGGTATTGTTCTTGTCCCTTCAGGTATTGTTCTTGTTCCTTCAGGTATTGTTCTTGTCCCTTCAGGTATTGTTCTTGTTGTAACTCCATTCGCAACAATGAACAGGTATTGTTCACTGTTATAGGTATGTTTTTGTTGTGTTCTTGTTGCAGCTTGAAGTATTTGGTTGTTAATTGTATTTTTAAGTGTTCTCTTTACTCCTGGGGTTATTTTATTTGTTCTCCCTGCTCCTGCTGTAGTTTTGTGTTCTCCTGGTGCACGTGTTCTCCTTTGATTTGATTGCGGTCCCCATCAGGAGGTTCGTGTTCTCCTCGTGCTGGTTTATGTGTTCTCTTTGCTCCTGTTATTGTGTTATGATTTTTCGTTTTAGTGTTAATGTTCCAGGTGCTGTTGCTGCTGCTGCTGCTGCTACATCAGGCATTCTTGCTGCTGCTGCTGCTGCTGCTGCTTCTTCAGGTATTTCTGCTGCTGCTGGCGTCGCCGCCGCCGCCTGCCCACATACTCTTTCTTTTTGCCGAAGGATTTTTTCCTCCTTAATGTTATATTGAGACAATTATAGTTTTTGCCGAGCCGCTACCACGTCGGGACGACAGAGGGTGCTTGGGTGGTGGCTGGCACTCCCGCAGCTCCTGTTGCTGCTGCTGCTGCTGCTGCTGTTGCTGCTGCCGCTGCTGTTGCTGCTGCTGCTGCTGTTGCTGCTGCTGCTGCTGCTGCTGCTGCTGCTGCTGTTGTTGCTGCTGCTGCTGCTGCTGCTGTTGCTGCTGCTGCTGCTGTTGCTGCTGCTGCTGCTGCTGCTGTTACTGGCGTT
>NC_091164.1:1444069-1489069 GCF_040958095.1 Procambarus clarkii | reverse complement strand
ACGTACACACACACAGGGTCGTGGATATGGTAAGTGCTGTCGAACTTGTTCCCGTACCACACCCTGTCTGCAACAACCCCCCTCCCCCGCTCACATTCCCCCCCCCCCCTGCAACTCCACTCACTCATCTTTTTTGGGGGGAGGAGGAGGAAGAGGAGGGGAAGATGTTACACCCCAGCCCTGCTCGGTTACACACGTACACATAATAGTCACCTTCACCCTTCACACACACACACACACACATTCTGTCCCTCTCACAAAACAAATCCATCTTACTCCCCCTAAAAAATCCCCCTCCCCCACCCAACAAATCGCCTCCTCATCCACAGCATCCCCCCCCCCCTGACAGCACCCCACCTCACCACCCCCTAACATGAAACCCTTCCCCTCCCCCACCCACCTCAGGGGTGGGGTGGAGAGGGGGGGCGCCGCTGTTGCAGCATTTGGTGTCGTGTTGGGAGTCAGGTCTGGCAGGTGATCATCCAGCCTAGCCGTCCACCATGTATTGAGCCCGCGTTAATAATGATAATAAAGTTAGAAAAAGCCAGCAGGTTGGTGATGTGGTGGTGGAGGTTTCTCACCGTAAAGGCGGCCCGACACCCCCTCATCAGCGAGCCGTAATGTGTGGCTTTATCCAAACCCCAAGCAGAATTATTCAAATGGCCTCCGAACTCTTGGTGAGGCTCGGGCCGGCCAGCCACCTTGCTTGCTTGCTTGCTTGCTTGCTTGAGTGGTTGATTGTGTGGCTGGATGGTTGGTTGGGTGTGTGAAAATTGGTTCTTTGATTGGATGGGTGCCTAGTTGTTGGATAGCTGGTTGGATGGCCGTTGCCTGGTTGGTAGTTTGATAGTTAGGCTTGTGGCTGGCCAGGTGATTGTTTGATCCGGTGATTGACTATTTAAGAAGCATTTCTGACGAACTTATGGACATTTATAATAGTGTTTTTCCCTAGCTTACGGCCGTTAAGCATATTTTCGATTCCATCTCATTATCCAAGAACTGGCCTGAATACTGCGTCTTGTGTTCAAGTAGCACATGGAGGGAAATTGACCTTCACATGATTGCTTAGTAACAAGCCCTCTATATCTCTGGCAAGAATAATATTATGCTCCTCCAATCTCTATATACCAGCGGCAAGTTGTACAGAGTGCCTTCAGCGGCGCAGTCTTGTAGATATTCTCAGATTGTAGAGAATTGTAGAGATTGTAGATATTCTCAGAAAAGTCAATTCGGCCGGGGATCATGGCTTCAAGGGCAGGTGTGTGCATGGAACCAGACATGACTGATGATAAGGAGTGTGTGCAGCTCAGCTACCTCAACACGTCTCCAATGTTTCCTTCAATAAGATCTTACGAAGGTGGTTGGGCAGTTGCTTCCTTGCTTGATTTGGTATTTAGTTGGTTGAAATTGAAATTGAAATAAGTTTATTGAGGTAAAATACACACAAAGGGATGAGGTAGCTCAAGCTATTCTCACCCCGTTTTTCGTTGGTTAGTATTCCCCCCTGTAGGGATGCCGTATGATATTAGTGTGTTTGTTTTGATCCGCTAAATATCAATACTGTATAGTGAAAATGCGTCATCGTATACATATACATACTGGTACATAAAACATTAGAGATTGAGCCAACATTTACGGATCCTCTTGAAATTGGGCAACGTGCTGCAATAGTGGCAGCTTTATGCCTTGACTTCCATGCGTTATCTTGAGGACGCCATATTCACTTGCAAACTACTTCATTGATATGAAATCAAAAGCAGACATTTATATTGAAATGTGGAGGTTTAGTTCCTAAGAGTTTTCCGCCTTGTTGGACTAACCATCCTGCGAGATGGGGACTTTTAGTATCACTTCTGCCTTATTCACTCGTGTGTTGATGATGATATCCTCATAATGCACCTCAGAGTCTGTCAGTGCAGACTACTGGCCACATGGCCCTGTATGACTAACCATCCTGTGTGATGGGGATTTTTTAGTACAACGTAACTAGCTTTTTGACACTGTACTCCCCTTCGTATAGCCTAGGGTAGCTGCACAAATGCAGATGTACCTAATATATTAACAGAAAAACACTATAGGGTTCTCGTGGGTTTTGTCAGGAGGGCGTATGACTTAAGCTGGATTTTGTTTAGTATCCACACCTTTCCAGTTGACATATCCACCTTCACTCTGCCCTTCTGCTCTGCCCTCCCCACTAATTTGCCATTACACATCACCTACCCCCCCCCCCAATCCCTTCACCACCTGAATCCGCATCTGACTTAACCATCTATTGGTTTCCTGAGGCGTGAGGGCACATCACGGGACCACCACCTCCCCTGCGCTTGCCGTTCACCTCTATACTCAACGACAAAGGTTCCATCGATGACGTGTAAGGTTGTCGATGCACTTCAGGAGTAGCTGCAGACTTATATCCAGCTTTGGAACCTTATATTTTACGGTTCTGCATATCCGTTGTTCATCTTTAGCGCTTTGAACAGAACACTTTGTTGTTCTGCATTATTGTTCTGTTCTAGTCCCTTAAATATTGATGTTCTCCAGTCTCTAATATTCTCCTTGGCATATTTGAGGCAGTACAGATATGTGTGTGTGTGTGTGTGTGTGTGTGTGTGTGTGTGTGTGTGTGTGTGTGTGTGTGTGTGTGTGTGTGTGTGTGTGTGTGTGTGTGTGTGTGTGAGTGTGTGTGTGTGTGTGTGTGATCTCCAGCACACACCTTGTTCTTAAGCAGATGTTCTCTTGCTTGACAAAGGGTCTGTTCACTTTTCTTACTGATGTGAGTGGCGTTCTTGAGCAATTGCCTGCGGGTACTGCTCGCCGACGGAGGGGCACTTTCTTTTCAAACTTGCAATTTCATTTCTTACTTCGTGAGCCGTAAAGAGGCTAGTTGTTATCCCAGGAGGTTCGTACCCTTCGAGCAGGCGACCTGCTGCTCCAGGGAGGCCATGTCATCAAACACGGTTACCAGGAACACTCTCCCTCCGTGCTGGTGAGTCATCTTGTTGACGAGGCATCCAGTGGTGGTTCACCAGGTTGTGCTCTTCTGCTGAACAGCCGGTGTTGGGGTGTATGACAGCCGGGTCCTCCCCCGTCCGTTGCTGGGGTGTATGACAGCCGCGGGTCCTCCCCCATCCGTTGTTGGGGTGTATGACAGCTGCGGGTCCTTCCCCTTCCGTTGTTGGGGTGTACGACAGCTGCGGGTCCTTCCCCGTCCGTTGTTGGGGTGTATGACAGCCGCGGGTCCTCCCCCGTCTGTTGCTGGGGTGTATGACAGCTGCGGGTCCTTCCCCTTCCGTTGTTGGGGTGTATGACAGCTGCGGGTCCTCCCCCTTCCGTTGTTGGGGTGTATGACAGCTGCGGGTCCTTCCCCTTCCGTTGTTGGGGTGTATGACAGCTGCGGGTCCTCCCCCTTCCGTTGTTGGGGTGTATGACAGCTGCGGGTCCTTCCCCTTCCGTTGTTGGGGTGTATGACAGCTGCGGGTCCTTCCCCTTCCGTTGTTGGGGTGTATGACAGCTGCGGGTCCTCCCCCTTCCGTTGTTGGGGTGTATGACAGCTGCGGGTCCTCCCCCTTCCGTTGTTGGGGTGTATGACAGCTGCGGGTCCTTCCCCTTCCGTTGTTGGGGTGTATGACAGCTGCGGGTCCTTCCCCTTCCGTTGTTGGGGTGTATGACAGCTGCGGGTCCTCCCCCTTCCGTTGTTGGGGTGTATGACAGCTGCGGGTCCTCCCCCGTCCGTTGTTGGGGTGTATGACAGCTGCGGGTCCTTCCCCTTCCGTTGTTGGGGTGTATGACAGCTGCGGGTCCTTCCCCTTCCGTTGTTGGGGTGTATAACAGCCGCGGGTCCTCCCCCATCCGTTGCCGGAATGTCTGTTCCAACATTCCCAAGACGGAACCTCTACGATTCCTCGGGGAACTCTAAATCCTCTTGAAAGACCCCCTACAGTATTATCAGAGCTCTGGGAACCTTGTGCAGACCCGAAGAACAAGCCTTGAGATGTTGTAAATGTCCTCGAGTGTGCCTGAGCAACTTGTAAGCACCCGGGAACATGTGTAAGCGCCCCGAGGCCCATGTGAGCGCTGTTGAGAGCTGTGAGCACACGGCGAAGAGCCCTGAGAGCGTTTCGTCATTATCGACACATTTCGTGGTTGGGCGTCGTGGCTAGTGTTGCCACATGGTGAGCTCTCAGACACGTTACACACTGTACCAGAATTCATAAAATGCCAGGGGGAGCTATTCTTAAATACGAGGAAAACTGTCGCTGTGGTTCAACCCTGGTGTAGCCACCGCTGTACTTGGTACAGCTGCTGGCGCTGGAACCACTGTGCTGTGTCCACAGCTTTAGCTGCTGCTGCACTGCGGCCAGTATCTGCTGTTAGCTGTACCGTTTGTATATTACCAGGACCAGTGATGTCGTCTGTGTATTTTCTGTTTGTGTCTGCAGAATCGAGCTCTTGGACCCCGCAGGAAGTAGCTCGTAACAGCTGTCTAACTCCCAGGTACCTATTTACTGCTAGGTAACAGGAGCATCAAGGTGAAATAAACTCTGCCCATTTGTTGTCCGCCATCGCCGGGGATCGAACCCGTACCCTAGGGATACGAGTCCCAAGCGCTGCCCACTCAGCTACATGCCCCCTCCCCCCCCGTGTGTGTGTGTGTGTGTGTGTGTGTGTGTGTGTGTGTGTGTGTGTGTGTGTGTGTGTGTGTGTGCGTGTGTGTGTGTGTGTGTGTGCGTGTGTGTGTGTGTGTGTGTGTGTGTGTGTGTGTGTGTGTGTGTGTGTGTGTGTGTGTGTGTGTGTGTGTGTGTGTGTGTGTGTGTGTGTGTGTGCGCGTGTGTGTGCGTGTGTGTGCTAAGCTTCAAGGAGGAAAAACGAGTTTTGAGAGAGCTTGATATAGCTTCCGCTGGCATATATTAGCGGAAGACGGTCAACACGTGAAGCTAAACAGACGATCCAGTGAGAGGTGAATGGCCAGACAGCTGCCCGGAGCTCAGGTGAGCAGACACCAGGCAGACAGACAGCTGCCAGCGCCAGTTGCGCATAGGTCAAAGGACGAATGCGGGAGGAGGAGAAAAACAAACAACTTGAGAGCCGGGGAACATGACCTAAGATGCTTGTTCCCCAACACACGCGGAAATTAACGAGCAGGCCTGCGGGCCGCTCCAAGCAACAGCCTAGTGGACCAAACTCTCACAAGTCAAGCCTGGCCTCGGGCCGGGCTTGGGGAGTAGAAGAACTCCCAGAACCCCATCAACCAGGTATCAACCAGGTATCAACCAGGTATTAACCAGCAGACATGCAGACACTGATTCACCCATTGGCAGACATGCAGACACTGATTCACCCATTGGTAGACATGCAGACACTGATTCACCCATAGGCAGACATGCAGACACTGATTCACCCATTTGGCAGACATGCAGACACTGATTCACCCATTTGGCAGACATGCAGACACTGATTCACCCATTGGCAGACATGCAGACACTGACTCACCCATTGGCAGACATGCAGACACTGACTCACCCATTAGCAGACATGCAGACACTGACTCACCCATTGGCAGACATGCAGACACTGACTCACCCATTGGCAGACATGCAGACACTGATTCACCCATTGGCAGACATGCAGACACTGACTCACCCATTGGCAGACATGCAGACACTGACTCACGTAGCGTCCACTACAACAACCCATCCCCGATGGTGAACTAATTACACTATCCACTCATCCGGCCTCCCCCGTCGGTGTGTTCTAACAATGCTAGTCTATGGAGATCACCCGGCTGAACTTCCGGTATTTTCCGCGTCATTCAGACCGTCGTCGCCAGCTTCTCAAAGGTGCTGATGCTTTGATGGGGGGGGGGGGGATTCGACGTGCAAAGACATCCTCAATCGGCCCTTCACAACTACCCCCCATTCACGCTACATTCATACTTCCGTTGACACAGTGCTTTGAGACGTAGGTTAATGTAGTTACATCTTTCGGGTCACAACAGGTGACAGGTGACATCACCTGTCTCAGGAAGGTGGTGTGGGGGACGGGGGGCTACAGCCACTAACCTCTGCTGCCCACACTAACCTCTGCTGCCCACACTAACCTCTGCTGCCCACACTAACCTCTGCTGCCCACACTAACCTCTGCTGCCCACACTAACCTCTGCTGCCCACACTAACCTCTGCTGCCCACATTAACCTCTGCTGCCCACACTAACCTCTGCTGCCCACACTAACCTCTGCTGCCCACACTAACCTCTGCTGCCCACACTAACCTCTGCTGCCCACACTAACCTCTGCTGCCCACATTAACCTCTGCTGCCCACACTAACCTCTGCTGCCCACACTAACCTCTGCTGCCCACACTAACCTCTGCTGCCCACACTAACCTCTGCTGCCCACACTAACCTCTGCTGCCCACACTAACCTCTGCTGCCCACACTAACCTCTGCTGCCCACACTAACCTCTGCTGCCCACACTAACCTCTGCTGCCAGGTTTCCTTACCCGAGGTGTCGTCTCTGTATTTGGCCCCGGTGTCGTGAAGGTCACCTGGCCCTTTCTTGCTGGTGCTTGTTGTGGCTTGCTGGCTTGTAAGAGCCAGAGATTTTAACAATGTGAGAGCCCCCACAGCACCTACACCCCGCCCACAGCAGCTACACCCCGCCCACAGCAGCTACACCCCGCCCACAGCAGCTACACCCCGCCCACAGCAGCTACACCCCGCCCACAGCACCTACACCCCGCCCACAGCAGCTACACCCCCGCCCACAGCACCTACACCCCGCCCATAGCACCTACACCCCGCCCACAGCAGCTACACCCCGCCCACAGCACCTACACCCCGCCCACAGCACCTACACCCCGCCCACAACACCTACACCCCGCCCACAGCACCTACACCCCGCCCACAGCAGATACACCCCGCCCACAGCACCTACACCCCGCCCACAGCACCTACACCCCGCCCACAGCAGATACACCCCGCCCACAGCAGCTACACCCCGCCCACAGCAGCTACACCCCGCCCACAGCACCTACACCCCGCCCACAGCACCTACACCCCGCCCACAGCACCTACACCCCGCCCACAACACCTACACCCCGCCCACAGCACCTACACCCCGCCCACAGCAGATACACCCCGCCCACAGCAGCTACACCCCGCCCACAGCAGCTACACCCCGCCCACAGCACCTACACCCCGCCCACAGCAGATACACCCCGCCCACAGCAGCTACACCCCGCCCACAGCACCTACACCCCGCCCACAGCACCTACACCCCGCCCACAGCAGCTACACCCCGCCCACAACAGCTACACCCCGCCCACAGCAGCTACACCCCGCCCACAGCACCTACACCCCGCCCACAGCACCTACACCCCGCCCACAGCACCTACACCCCGCCCACAGCACCTACTCCCCGCCCACAGCAGCTACACCCCGCCCACAGCAGCTACATCCCGCCACAGCACCTACACCCCGCCCACAGCACCTACACCCCGCCCACAGCACCTACTCCCCGCCCACAGCAGCTACACCCCGCCCACAGCAGCTACACCCCGCCCACAGCACCTATACCACGCCCACAGCAGCTACACCCCGCCCACAGCACCTACACCCCGCCCACAGCACCTACTCCCCGCCCACAGCAGCTACACCCCGCCCACAGAAGCTACACCCCGCCCACAGCACCTACACCCCGCCCACAGCAGCTACACCCCGCCCACAGCAGCTACACCCCGCCCACAGCACCTACACCCCGCCCACAGCACCTACACCCCGCCCACAGCAGCTACACCCCGCCCACAGCACCTACTCCCCGCCCACAGCAGCTACACCCCGCCCACAGAAGCTACACCCCGCCCACAGCACCTACACCCCGCCCACAGCAGCTACACCCCGCCCACAGCAGCTACACCCCGCCCACAGCACCTACACCCCGCCCACAGCACCTACACCCCGCCCACAGCAGCTACACCCCGCCCACAGCAGCTACACCCCGCCCACAGCAGCTACACCCCGCCCACAGCACCTACACCCCGCCCACAGCACCTACACCCCGCCCACAGCACCTACACCCCGCCCACAGCACCTACACCCCGCCCACAGCAGCTACACCCCGCCCACAGCAGCTACACCCCGCCCACAGCAGCTACACCCCGCCCACAGCACCTACACCCCGCCCACAGCACCTACACCCCGCCCACAGCACCTACACCCCGCCCACAGCACCTACACCCCGCCCACAGCACCTACACCCCGCCCACAGCAGCTACACCCCGCCCACAGCAGCTACACCCCGCCCACAGCACCTACACCCCGCCCACAGCACCTACACCCCGCCCACAGCACCTACACCCCGCCCACATCACCTACACCCCGCCCACAGCACCTACACCCCGCCCACAGCACCTACACCCCGCCCACAGCACCTACACCCCGCCCACAGCACCTACACCCCGCCCACAGCACCTACACCCCGCCCACAGCACCTACACCCCGCCCACAGCAGCTACACCCCGCCCACAGCAGCTACACCCCGCCCACAGCACCTACACCCCGCCCACAGCACCTACACCCCGCCCACAGCACCTACACCCCGCCCACATCACCTACACCCCGCCCACAGCACCTACACCCCGCCCACAGCACCTACACCCCGCCCACAGCACCTACACCCCGCCCACAGCACCTACACCCCGCCCACAGCACCTACACCCCGCCCACAGCACCTACACCCCGCCCACAGTAAACAAGCACTAAATAGGTTAAGAGGGAGGCAACGCCCTCTGCCGGTCGGGAGACGAAGATTCAACTGCCTGCCGTTGGTCAAGTATGCTGGGGTATACCCTAAGAGGTATACCTGGACACGCTACTGAAGTTCAACTCTGTTGGGGTATACCCTAAGAGGTATACCTGGACAAGCTACTGAAGTATACTCTTTTTCCAAATAATTATGAGTAACAGCCGGACTATTGACCATTTGTTTGAACCCCTAGTGTGCGTTCCTTGGTGTGAGCCCCCTGGTGTGAGTCGCTAGGGGTGAGGGCGGTAACACGACAAGGAACAAAGAGAAGACAATATTGGGAACAGATCTTGAGAATGACCCCATTAGACAGCGTAAACTGTAGTCCTATTACTTAAAAATAGATCACAAGTGTAAATGTAAACTGAGCAGCAACCTCACTACTATCCGCGACGAGTGTCACCCAACGAACCCCGTATCCATCTTAGAGAACCACGTATCCATCCTAGAGAACTATGTATCCATCTTAGAGAACCACGTATCCATCCTAGAGAACCACGTATCCATCTTAGAGAACCACGTATCCATCCTAGAGAACCACGTATCCATCTTAGAGAACCACGTATCCATCCTAGAGAACCATGTATCCATCCTAGAGAACCACGTATCCATCCTAGAGAACCCAACAACTCCCGCAGCTCACACCAGCAAGGCGAATATAAACATACACAATTTATACACAATTTATACACAATTTATACACAATAGCGAATATAAACAACTCGGTGCCGCTAACCTTCCAGTGAAGATTAATCCTTCAATACACACGAATATTAAATACAACTCTGGCCTAAGGACAATTCCCCACATCAAAAACACACGGCGAATTACAGTCTTACTCCTCTGCAAAATAGTCGAAATACAAATATTATATTTCAGATTTACAAAGTTCGTAAAAGAAAAGGGGCAAAAAATGTGACAACGTGGATTCAGAAATCACAAAGGAATATGAGGGAGCCATTTCTCTCGTCTGGACACTCATTGGCAGTGTCATAACAAAATGGAGCAATGTAACATCTCCGTGGGCCCAACAGTAGGCAAGAGTGACGGAAGTTCCACATTGAATATACTGTATATGTGCTTGCAACGTCTAATCTATGTTGATGACGTTATATCGACGTTGAATTGACATTGCTCTTGGATATTGTGTCGCCTGGGACATGCTCAGTGATATGTCAAGAGCTTTCGACGAGGTTCGGCAAGCTGGTCTACAATATGCAGACGAGGAGTCACAATAACGTGGCTGAAATATGTTGACCAAACCACACACTAGAAAGTGAAGGGACGACGACGTTTCGGTCCGTCCTGGACCATTCTCAAGTCGATTGTCTCACAATCGACTTGAGAATGGTCCAGGACGGACCGAAACGTCGTCGTCCCTTCACTTTCTAGTGTGTGATTTGGTCAATATAATTCTGGCTTACAACACTAGTTGTCGATTAGGATTCCCGCAGAGTTTCACAGCCCTCCTATGCAGCGTCATAGACAACAAAGCCAATAATATCAGTATAGGCAGGAGCATGGGAGAGGAGATGGCACTGCCACTGGGAGTGCCACGGGAGTGGCTCATCACCCACTGGTCATTACACACACAGACCTGCCTCCTCAACATGGAGAATACACCACAACGGCAGATAACAATACAATTAACCCGGTACCCGGTGAGGAAACATCGAAGAAAACACCGAAGAGTTCACTTTAAGACAACCAAAAGATGATGTTGGCCAGGACAGCCAAGACAACAATATATACCAATAAGCCTCGCCGAGCGCCCAAACTAACAAAAGCAAATGTTAACCGGCTACTGAGATAACTTAGGATTAACAGAACAGAAATAAAATTCCACATTAGTTGCAGAATAAATAAAAACCACAGCTTTATGATGGTTAGAAGAGTACATAACCTTAGCACACACGAGCAGTACAAAGCTCTAGCCCAACCGCGTCTCTAACACTCGCCAGCACCAATACCTTAAAGACAAGCAACATGCACAAACTACAGGCAGTGTACATAAGGAACTAGGGATGACTAAACACAGTCATCTCTTATAACCAAAGAGCCTAAGAGCTCCACCCATTATTGAACACAACCACTGAACATCAAATTTCAACAACAAGGAGAGAAATGGGCAAAAAAAACTTTCTTTCACCCGGATACCCCTGTTATCTAGCTGTAAATAGGTACCTGGGAGTTAGACAGCTGCTACGGGCTGCTTCCTGGGGTTGTGAATCAAAAAGGAGGCCTGGTCGAAGACCGGGCCGCGAGGACGCTAAGCCCCGAAATCATCTCAAGATAACCTCAAGCCACAGAAATCTTAGAAGACCCGATGCTAGAAAGCTTACATCGGAAAGAGGCCCCCAAGACTTGTATCTTCTCAAGGCGACCCAAGACCCGCAATACATTAGTCCGAGATAAAAGATAGACCAACAAACTCATGATAAACTACACATCAAACCACAAAAATAATGCAAAGAAAAAATCATTATTGTCTCCCAAACGTGACTTGACCTGACAAACCCGACAACATGTGACCAAAACATTGGAGTATGTGGGGTGGGGGAGGTGTTGTGTGGGTATATGTAGGTTTGGGAGGGTTGTGTGTGTGGGGAGGGGGGGTGTTGTTGTGTGTGTGGCATGGGTGATGATGGGTCAACCAGCATCACCCATCCCACACAACCAGCATCACCCATCCCACACAACCAGCATCACCCATCCCACACAACCAGCATCACCCATCCCACACAACCAGCATCACCCATCCCACACAACCAGCATCACCCATCCCACACAACCAGCATCACCCATCCCACACAACCAGCATCACCCATCCCACACAACCAGCATCACCCATCCCACACAACCAGCATCACCCATCCCACACAACCAGCATCACCCATCCCACACAACCAGCATCACCCATCCCACACAACCAGCATCACCCATCCCACAGCAAGATGGGTGTGGGATGGGTGATGTGGAGAGGGGCGGGTTCTTGGTGCAGGGTGCACCAACTCGGGCCTTTGTTTCTCTTGGTGAGGAAAGGAGGGGGAGGAGGAGGAGAGAGAGGCGGGCCGCTCCTCCTGGCCTGCTGATACCAACTTCTCACCTGTCTGGATGAACCCTCTTTGTTTAGTGAAGGTTTAATGCAGCACACTTGAGCCGGGACGCAGGGCCCCTCCCAGGTCACACGAGGGGACCTCTTGTACCCCCCCTCCACCCCCTCCACACCCCCCACACCCCTCCACCCGCTGTACACCTCCACCCCCGTCCCTATGCTCCACACCTCCACCCCTCCACATCACCTTAAACACTAACGACTCCAAGAGGTGTGGTAGTCAGGTTTGGGGAATAAGGATCGAACACGTCGTTACCGACACATGCAGTGTACACCTGTGTTGTGGGGGTGGAGGTGGGTATCAGTGTACACCTGTGCTGTGGGGGTGGAGGTGAGTATCAGGGTACACCTGTGTTGTGGGGGTGGAGGTGGGTATCAGTGTACACCTGTGCTGTGGGGGTGGAGGTGAGTATCAGGGTACACCTGTGTTGTGGGGGTGGAGGTGGGTATCAGGGTACACCTGTGTTGTGGGGGTGGAGGTGGGTATCAGTGTACACCTGTGTTGTGGGGGTGGAGGTGGGTATCAGGGTACACCTGTGTTGTGGGGGTGGAGGTGGGTATCAGTGTACACCTGTGTTGTGGGGGTGGAGGTGGGTATCAGGGTACACCTGTGTTGTGGGGGTGGAGGTGGGTATCAGTGTACACCTGTGCTATGGGGGTGGAGGTGGGTATCAGGGTACACCTGTGCTGTGGGGGTGGAGGTGGGTATGAGTGTGCACCTGTGTTGTGGGGGTGGAGGTGGGTATCAGTGTACACCTGTGTTGTGGGGGTGGAGGTGGGTATCAGTGTACACCTGTGCTGTGGGGGTGGAGGTGGGTATGAGTGTACACCTGTGTTGTGGGGGTGGAGGTGGGTATGAGTGTGCACCTGTGTTGTGGGGGTGGAGGTGGGTATCAGTGTACACCTGTGCTGTGGGGGTGGAGGTGGGTATGAGTGTACACCTGTGTTGTGGGGGTGGAGGTGGGTATGAGTGTGCACCTGTGTTGTGGGGGTGGAGGTGGGTATCAGTGTACACCTGTGTTGTGGGGGGTGGAGGTGGGTATGAGTGTACACCTGTGTTGTGGGGGTGGAGGTGGGTATGAGTGTACACCTGTGTTGTGGGGGTGGATACAGGTATTCAGAGAGACACAGCCTAATACCTACTCACATGACACGAAACTATTGCCGATTCGTCTGACACTGTCACGGGCACAGCTGCCACTGTCCGTGACAGTGGCAACTGTGCCCGTGACACAAGGAAGGGAAGACCAAGATGCAGTCGTCCCTCCCTCACTCCCTCACTCCCTCACATAATTGAAAGAGAAGAAGTGAGTGTGTGTGGAGAGGGAGGGGGAGAGGGAGCACATTGTGTGGGTGGAGGGAGTGTGGTCAGCGCCCCTCTCCCCCTCCCCCATCTCCCACAGGTGGAGTTATGGATCAGAGCCAAGGGGTCGTGGAGGGGTCGTGGAGGGGAGCGTCCTTGCTGGTGCCGTCTCCCCTGGCCTCCGACCCCTGGGCTTATGGAGGACGTGTCCCACACCACCACCACCTCCTCTCTCTCTCTCTCCTCCACACTCTCACACTCCCTCCCTCTATCCTGCTCGCCTCACTCTCCTCCTCCTCGCTCTCTCCTCCAAGAAATACAGAAGACGGTAGAACAAATTAAGTCATATGACCGCAAGGCAAAACGGAAATGGGGGGAAATGAACTCCACATTGCAGCACTGAAGCTAGTAGAAGACCCCAAGGAAACCGATCTCAAAATGCACGTTTGAATGAATTACAGGCAAGCTGGCAGGCAGGCAGGTTGTCAAGAAGGCAGGCAGGAAAGCTGGCAGGCAGACAGGCAAGCAGGCATGCAGGCAGGCACGCAGGCAGGCAAGCAGGCAGACAGGCAGGCAGGCAGGCAAGCAGACTTGCAGGCAGGCAGGCAGGCAGGCAGGCAGGCAGGCAGGCAAGCAGGCAGGCAAGCAGGCAGGCAGGTTGTCAAGAAGGCAGGCAGGCAAGCCAGCAAGCTGGTTGTTGGCAAGAAGACAAGCAGGGAAGCAGGTGGGTTGACAAAAAGGCAAGGATGAACGCAAGCAGGCAAGCAAGGAGATAAGCTAAACAAGGAGGCAAGCAGAAAATATAGTAATTCATTGCTTCAACTCTTTGAGCTTTGTTGTCAAGGTCTCACACAATGTTTGCCTCCCTGTCACAGGTCAAGGCCTCACAACAACAATACTAACGTTAACCACAATTACAACTACAGCAAAGAAGCAATATAAACAAAAATAATAATACCACAAATAACAATCAAACAGACAAATGGAACAACAACCAAGGTAGCCAGAAATTACAACACCAATGTTGTTAGTTTCATACATATTCAGCGTGAGGGGCAGCGATGGGGAATTGTGCTATAATTTCATTACTATAATTCTTTAATATTATTATAGGTACAGTATATATTACTACGCTTTTTTGTCTTGTTTCAAAGTCTTCTATGATGGCAAGAGTTCCTCTGCATGTCTTCAAGAGTCTCGGTGTCACTTAAGTTGTAAATACCAGTATTAATGGTTCAACTCTTGTATTTTTGTGTGCTATGGTCTATGACTCCCCGGTCAGTACATATTCATCAATTGAAAGACTTTCAGCCTCTCGTAAGACTAGCAAATAAAGAAGCTGGTACAGCTATTCCACTTCGTGAATGTAGTCAATAAGGCTTTCTTCTGTTGCCTTAGATAAATTGGCATTATCTTGTCAGATTAGCCTCGTCTGCGCTTCTAAAGCTTGTGTTTTGCTAATACGTTGTTTGTAAGTATTTGGATAATGTGTTCTCATTATCAGGGCACAGACCTTCCAGTTGAGCTATTGTGATCTTAACCACTTCCAATATTGTCATTAGTAACTGTCTAGCTGGCTTGGGGGTTTTCCTGACCTCTTCTTTTTCTACCTTTGTGCTACCTCTCATTTCTCATTAAGGTCCTTTATTTGCTCCTTCCGGTAGTTGTAATCTGTTTCTTCCTCCTCCTGTATTTGCTGTCTCTCTAGCACTGTTTATCTTCGCTGACTGTTTCTATATATTTTCTCCCGTTTCTGGGTTCACGTCTTCTCTCTAATCTCCTCATTCACTCCAACATTGTTTTTATATCTAGCAGGTTGGAGCCGGTCGGCCGAGCGGACAGCACGCTGGACTTGTGATCCTGTGGTCCCGGGTTCGATCCCGGGCGCCGGCGAGAAATAATGGGCAGAGTTTTTTTCACCCTATGCCCCTGTTACCTAGCAGTAAAATAGGTACCTGGGTGTTAGTCAGCTGTCACGGGCTGCTTCCTGGAGGTGGAGGCCTGGTCGAGGACCGGGCCGCGGGGACACTAAAAGCCCCGAAATCATCTCAAGATAACCTCAAGATAGCAGTGACTGCCATGCTGTGACTCACAACATGTAACCCTCATCCCTACCACTTTGTTCATTGCTTTAAGTCTCTTAACCCCCCCTCCCCCCCCTCCGTGGACAAACCCTATTTACCTGCGAGGTTTATCTCCCCCCCCCCACACCCTCAGTGTCCCTGCAAGGCGTTTCTGGAGTGCCTTGTTTGACGCTTTATTATTTGACGGCGGCGTTGCTCTACGTCTGGGGGGGGGGGGAGGGGTAGACGTTGTGGATCAAAACATCGTGGGACAAGGCATCGTTGGGCAAGGCATCGTTGGGCAAGGCATCGTGGGGCAACGCATCGTGGGGCAAGGCATCGTGGGGCAACGCATCGTGGGACAAGGCATCGTTGGGCAAGGCATCGTGGGGCAACGCATCGTGGGGCAAGGCATCTTGGGATTCACTTTCTGATTAGTGTACACTGTTCTCTGGTGCCCTCTCCTCTACTCTCTTCCACATTGTCTACTCCATCTCCTTACTCTTCCACACTATGCGTTATTGTGCTCCATTCATCACTCGTCACACTCCTGTTTAGACCCAGCGTATTACCCTTATTGATTTCAAACCTCTTATTTCATACCTTCCCGTGTGTAATTACCTAAGTGTAATTGCCTAAGTGTAGTTACCGGAGGAGAGCTACGCTCGTGGTGTCTCGTCTTCCCAGTACTCTTTGTCATACAACTCTTGAAATCCACTCTGACGGTTTTGGCCACCACCGCCATCTCATTTAACTTGTTCAAACCGTCAATACCACTCTGTTTGCAGAAGTGAAGTTTGTAATATTTTTTTGGTACCTTTGTTTCCTTACCTTGAATCGATGACCTCTTGTTCTTGAAGCTGTAGGTTTCAAGACTTCCTCTTTGTCAATTTCGACGATTCCTGTTACTATTTTGTATGTTGTGATCATGTCGATTCTGTTTTCTTCTATCTTCTAGAAGGAGATAGAAGTATAAAGCGCTTGGAAGGGATGTTTCTCCGTATTCTTTAAGTATAACTGGAAATTTGCCAGTTTGGCATATCCTGCCGTCGTTATTCTGGTAATGTGTGCCTCTGGTGTTAATTCTGGTGATAATGGTTGTCAATTGTGGTTGTAGGTTATTTGTCTATCGTTGAAGTAATTGCTGGTTGTAATATGTGGTTAAATAGGCAAGGTAGCATAGGGAGAAGGGAGGGGAGTAATAAACTACTACTGGTGTATCCCTTGTTCGACCCCTTAGACTGGTACGGCACCCCCCTACCCCCCCTTTAAACTGGGTGGTATGTTCTGACCCCCGTAGGCTAAGGGGAGCCCCTTACTACCCCCCTACGTCTGGGTCATCCAGCCCCCCCTCTTTCACCGCCTTTTCTCCCGCGTCCTGTCATGTCCTGTGCCATATGTGTCTCCTGTGGGAGGCGAGGGGGTGCTCTCGGGTACATCCTGGTCCCCCCTTCACCCCCTCCCGCTCTTGAGCACCCACAGTGTGTACACGAGGCTCAGGTTTCCCCTCGAAGTGGTGGCGAATTTTTGCCAGTGTCAGGTGAAGTGGGAGGGTGGGCGTGTGTGTGTGGGGGCGGGCGCCGCGACCACCCACACACACACGCACATACATATACACATACACACACACACATACGCCCGCCCGCCCGCCGCCCACACTGTGTATACCTCGCTGGACGCGCCCACGATTTTTTGGTTCATGCAAATGAGCAGCACACACAAGCCTTTATGAGTTATGAAACCATTCCTTTGTTGGTACAAACTGTTGTCGAGTGCTGGTCCTACTCACTCATTCCCAGTGGCCTTATTAGCCTCGCCTTGCCCCCTCCCACACCTTCTGGGACCATGCCACGTCTTGGGACCATGCTACGTCTCGGGACCATGCTACGTCTTGGGACCATGCTACGTCTTGGGACCATGCCACGCCCTGGGACCATGCCACGTCTCGGGACCATGCTACGTCTCGGGACCATGCTACGTCTTGGGACCATGCCACGCCCTGGGACCATGCTATGTCTCGGGACCATGCTACGTCTTGGGACCATGCTACGTCTTGGGACCATGCCACGTCTCGGGACCATGCTACGTCTTGGGACCATGCCACGTCTCGGGACCATGCCACGTCTTGGGACCATGCCACGTCTCGGGACCATGCTACGTCTTGGGACCATGCTACGTCTTGGGACCATGCCACGCCCTGGGACCATGCTACGTCTCGGGACCATGCCACGTCTTGGGACCATGCTACGTCTTGGGACCATGCTACGTCTTGGGACCATGCTACGTCTTGGGACCATGCCACGCCCTGGGACCATGCTACGTCTCGGGACCATGCCACGTCCTGGGACCATGCCAGGTCTTTGCCTGTGTCGTCCTATAACCCAGCCAGGGTTTTGTTACCAAGCAAGACCTTGTGATCGCGTCGGGTCTTGGGACCACTCAAGGCAAAGAAAACGACCTTCAATGCGTTAGGATGCGTGGATGAGATGTAATAATCTTATAACACACACACACGCACACGCACACACACACACACACACACACACACACACACACACACACACACACACACACACACACACACACACACACACACACACACACACACACACCTATTTACAAGGCGTAATGACATTGACAACTTTTTAAAAGTCCTTCCTGAATTGACTTATAGAAGGCCTAAGCCCATTGACCTCTAGGAGGCCCTAAGGATATTGACAACTATTTAGAAAGCCTTGAGTCAATAACAACTAATTAGTCTGTTGCGTCAATAACAACCAATGTCTGGCCGTAGAGACATTGACAACTATCTAGACGACCTAAGGAATATAATCTAATTTTACCTTTCTAGGAGACTTTAACCTACTTGGTATGAAGGGATAGAAAAGGAACATTAATGGCTTGAGATACCTGTGCTTTCGTAATAAATCTGTGTTGACCCACGTAACACAACCGAACAGAAGTGTGAACATCCGGAATAAGAGGGAGTTAGTGGAGAACAGAATGGGAACAAATTAGCATCCTACGGGAAGCTGTCTTCAACACTTTCACCCCAAATGTTTAACATAAAAGCCAGAGGATTAAGGAGAGTTCCAAGATCAAAACGGAACATAGAAATCTATTCACAATTGCAACATAAGTCACCGAACTTCTCCTCAAAGTCTTGCTTGGCGTTTTGAAGTATACACTAATATTCTAATGCAGAAATAATGACAAAACATTATGCTGCTGGGGAAGAGATTAAACTCAAGAATGAAGTTAATTTGACTCGTGGAAAAAAAAACCCTGAAGCAGGAACCTGGCATTAAGGCAGTGGTGAAGGAGGTCCCTACACGGCTGCTTGCAGACTTACAGGTGTGGTCCCTACACGGCTGCTTGCAGACTTACAGGTGTGGTCCCTACACGGCTGCTTGCAGACTTACAGGTGTGGTCCCTACACGGCTGCTTGCAAACTTACAGGTGTGGTCCCTACACGGCTGCTTGCAGACTTACAGGTGTGGTCCCTACACGGCTGCTTGCAGACTTACAGGTGTGGTCCCTACACGGCTGCTTGCAGACTTACAGGTGTGGTCCCTACACGGCTGCTTGCAGACTTACAGGTGTGTATAGTCCTCAACGACTGTTGGAGCCAGCACCGTCAAAGTGTTGCAGCCTGAAATAAAAATTAAGATGTGATTTTGTTCTGAACTTTTGTGTCACGTCTGGCTAGTGATATTAGAGAGAGAGAGAGAGAGAGAGAGAGAGAGAGAGAGAGAGAGAGAGAGAGAGAGAGAGAGAGAGAGAGAGAGAGAGAGAGAGAGAGAGAGAGAGAGAGAGAGACAGAGAGAGAGACAGAGAGAGAGAGAGAGAGAGAGAGAGAGAGAGAGAGAGAGAGAGAGAGAGAGAGAGAGAGAGAGAGAGAGAGAGAGAGAGAGAGAGACAGAGAGAGAGAGAGAGAACGAACTCTCAGTAACACAAATAAACTATGGAACTATTCAGCGTAAAAGCCCCATTCATCTGCATCGCACACACACAAGTACCCAGACGAGCCTGGTAGCGTCCAGATGAAAATTCGCAACACGCTCCTATTGCATGAATGCCATCAATGGAGCACTTCTTTGTTCTATTGAGGAGTGATTCACTCTCTCTCCCTCCCTCCGTCCCTCCCCTCATTCTCTCAATTCCGTCCCTCTCAGCCTTACTCATTGTTCCTCTCCCCTCCCCTACATCTATTGTCTTTACCCTTTTCTCTTCCTTGGCTTCTTTATTCTGTATGCACCGTCTCTCTGATCTACCTCATAAGTGATCATACACCCAGCTCCCCCCCCCTTCCAACCAGCCTTGCCTAGTCCCTTACCTTGAGGTGCTACCGGGGCTTAGCGTCCCCGCGGCCCGGTCCTCGACCAGGCCTCCCACTCCTACTTCCCCTAACATCAACCCTCCCTCCCTCCCTCCTTCCCTTCTCTCCTCCCTTTCCCTATCACCCTTGCCCCCTCCAGCCTTACTCCCACACTGCTACACCCCTTTAACTCCCCCACAACACTCGCGATATTGTCATACTTACCGCAATCATTAAAGCTCATTCCTTAATGTGGAATTGAAGTCTCTGGCCACAGCTTAATTTACACACGTACACATATGCCCGCACACGCACACGCACGCACACGTACGCACACGCACCTGAGAGCATGTACGCGTGCATGGACATGTTTTCCTTTGAAAGTTAATATGCAAGCACAATAAGTATTTTAAAATCTTATACCAAAAATTATGTTAATTAGTGTTTTTCTCTTCTTTTCAGGTAAGGTACTCGAGGGTGACACACTCCGCTGGTAACACTGACAGACGTGACACAGCTTTTCATTGGTTTGTGTTGGTAATACTGTTCTCTTGTTTGATCTATGCCTTGGTAATTGTTATATAAATCTCACTAATTCATGCTCAAGTATCAGTGAAAGACACAAGACGATTATCTGAGAAGAAAAACTAAATTATATGTGTGTGTGTGTGTGTGTGTGTGTGTGTGTGTGTGTGTGTGTGTGTGTGTGTGTGTGTGTGTGTGTGTGTGTGTGTGTGTGTGTGTGTGCAGGAGGAGGAGGGAGGTCCCTACCAATACTGGGAAGTGCTTGACGAGGGCCGAGTCTGGGAAGAACCGGAGGAACACATCTTAACAGACAATAGCCCATCTCTAGTGTATGCTGATGAGAGAGGGAGGGAAGGCCTCACCAGCCTGGTGGGTTGTGAGGAGGTGGGGGGGGGGTTGCTGAGTTGTGAGGAGGGGGGGGCACCTCAGCACCACCGACCATTCATCGGCTGGTACTCTTGGGTCTCGCTTAACTATGTTTAAGTAATGATTGAGATGGTACTTGGAGCATATTGTAATGTGTGGCGTTGGTGTGTAGTGTGGTAGGGTGGGTGGGTGGCGTGGGTGTAGGGTGGGACCCCTGGCGTGGGTGTAGGGTGGGTGGCGTGGGTGGGGCCTCACCTGAAAGAGGGTTCACCTTGCTCACTCTGCCAAAGGGATCCAAACCTGCCCATTACTCGCTGTGAAACATATGCGCGCACTTAAGTGAAGAATTGCGTGAATTATGTATGCATATATGCGCGTGCACACGCACACACACACACGCACGCACACGCACACGCACGCACACGCACACACACGCACGCACACACACACGCACGCACACACACGCACACACACACACACACGCACGCACACGCACACACGCACGCACACGCACACACACACACACACACACACACCCACACACACACACACACACACACACACACACACACACACACACACACACACACACACACACACACACACACACACACACACACACACACACACACACGCACGCACACGCACACACACACACACACACACACACCCACACACACACACACACACACACACACACACACACACACACACACCCACACACACACACACACACACACACACACACACACACACACACACACACACACGCACGCACACACACACGCACACGCACGCACACGCACACACACACGCACGCACACGCACACACACACACACACACACACACACACACACACACACACACACACACACACACACACACACACACACCACACAAATTGTACAGGTTAATACTTGCTGGTAATATATATTGATAGCTACAGGCAGCAGGTCAGCTGATGTATGCCTTACAGGTTACTGTTTGCAGGCCATCCAGGTCTGTAGTGAATGCACACGGTGTAGGTAGTGCCCAACCGTGTTTGTCAGTGACTACAGGCCGTTCAGGCCAGTATAATCAGGCATCGCAGGTTACTAGACTAGCGCCAGATAGATTACAGGCTACATGCCGTACAGGCTACACGTCGTACAGGCAGCATGCCGTACAGGCTACATGCCGTACAGGCTACATGACTGTAGGCACGTGGTGTGGACGGGAAGAATGAAGTCACATCTCCACTACTCACTATCTTCCCCCCTCCCCCACCCCTCAGTAACCATCTTCACTATACACGCGACCATCCGCATCACTCATAATCATCTTCACTGCACTGTGGCCTGCGTCGATAACCATTCTTCTCTGCCTCCCAGGCACTGCTATATGGTCGTAATGGCTTGGCGCCTTCGCCTGATATTTTCCTTGCCCAGGCAGTGCCAGGTATCTTGAACCATCACCACCTTACCTCTCATTCATCACCTTCATCTTGTACTAAAAAATCCCCATCACACACGATGGTTAGTCATACAGAGGCGCGTGATAAGTAGTCTGCACTGGCAGACTCTGGATGCATTATGAGGATATCATCAACACAAGAGTGAATGAGGCAGCAGGGATTATAAAAGTTCCCATCTCGCAGGATGGTTAGTCATACAAGGCCATATGTTGACCAGACCACACGCTAGAAGGTGAAGGGACGACGACGTTTCGGTCCGTCCTGGACCATTCTTAAGTCGATGGTCCACGACGGACCGAAACGTCGTCGTTCCTACACTTTCTAGTGTATGGTCTGGTCAACATGCTTCAGCCACGTTATTGTGACTCATCGCCTGCACAGGGCCATATGTTCAGTAGCCTGCACTGTCATTACAGTGAATAAAGTAATTGTAAAGGACCAGGATGGTCTTTTGAAAGTCTACTTTTTTGCTAAACTCTACGGACCCTGGGTTGCACATTTCATATTCATTAATTTCGTGAAGTTGGTACATTCACTCTGACAGACAGAGATCCCACAGCAATGTTAATTCAATTTAAATCACTGGTGCTGTCCCGTCTTGAGTACTACTATCCAGTACTCAACTTTCCCTTTCAGAGCGGGAGAGATCTCTAAATTAGAGGGAATACAGAGAACATATACGGCACGCATAGAAACGATAAAATATTTTAAATTATTAGGACCGTCTCTAAGCTTTCAAAATGTACTCTCTGGAAAGGAGACGAGAGAGGTTTCAAATAATATATACATGGAGGATACTAGAAAGCCAGGCCCCAAATTTGCACAGTAAAATAAGAACATACTGGAGCGAAAGATACGGAAGGAAATGCAGAATAGAACCAGTAAGTAGAGGTGCCATAGGCACAATCAGAGAACACGGACAGAATATCAGAGGTCCACGGCTATTCAACACTCCCAACAAGCATTAGAAATATTGCCAGAACAAAGGTAGATGCAGGCGACGAGTCACAATAACGTGGCTAAAGTAAGTTGACCAGACCACACGCTAGAAGGTGAAGGGACGACAACGTTTCGGTCCGTCCTGGACCATTCTCAAGTCGATTGTGAAGACAATCGACTTGAGAATGGTCCAGGACGGACCGAAACGTCGTCGTCCCTTCACCCTCTAGTGTGTGGTCTGGTCAACAAAGGTAGATGTATTCCAGAGTCATTTAGACAAATTCTTGAAAGAAGTTCCGGACCAACCAGGCTGTAGTGGACATGTGAGCCTGCGGGCTGCTCCAAGCAACAGCCTGTTGGACCACGTTATCACAAGTCGAACCTTGGCCTCGTGCCGAGCTCGGGAAGAAGAACAACTCCCGAAACCCGCTCCAGGTATGCTCCAGGTAGACTTCGGGCCAACCTCATTAAATTTTCAATACGCCTTTAAGCCTATTCAAAATTTTCAGAGACAGACATTCACTCTTATAGCAATAGATTTGGTGCAAGTTGTACATATCTCTGCATAGTTCAAGGCAGCGCTTGCAGGTCATGCTGGTCAGTATGTGCATACCGTACAGGCCTGTGATTATAGACCGTGCAGGTCGCTGACTGCAGAACATAAAACTCAGCAGGAGGCTGAACTGACTCCACAGTTGAGCTGCCGCCACATCTGACTCAAGAGCTGACTCCACAGTGGAACTACCTCCACACCTAACTCCACACCTGACTCCACACCTGACTCCACACCTGACTCTACACCTGACTCCACACCTGACGACGCAGCAAAACCACGTTGGTCTAGAAACCCCGAATTGGCTGTGATATATATTCTTACCTGCCCTGGAGCTCTCAACCTGCATTCTGGTCCCTACACCAGCTGCTGGAGTGTGTTACACCAGCTGCTGGGGTGTGTGTTACACCAGCTGCTGGAGTGTGTGTTACACCAGCTGCTGGGGTGTGTGTTACACCAGCTGCTGGAGTGTGTGTTACACCAGCTGCTGGGGTGTGTGTTACACCAGCTGCTGGAGTGTGTGTTACACCAGCTGCTGGGGTGTGTGTTACACCAGCTGCTGGGGTGTGTGTTACACCAGCTGCTGGAGTGTGTGTTACACCAGCTGCTGGGGTGTGTGTTACACCAGCTGCTGGAGTGTGTGTTACACCAGCTGCTGGGGTGTGTGTTACACCAGCTGCTGGGGTGTGTGTTACACCAGCTGCTGGGGTGTGTGTTACACCAGCTGCTGGGGTGTGTGTTACACCAGCTGCTGGGGTGTGTTACACCAGCTGCTGGAGTGTGTGTTACACCAGCTGCTGGAGTGTGTTACACCAGCTGCTGGAGTGTGTTACACCAGCTGCTGGAGTGTGTTACACCAGCTGCTGGAGTGTGTTACACCAGCTGCTGGAGTGTGTGTTACACCAGCTGCTGGAGTGTGTGTTACACCAGCTGCTGGGGTGTGTTACACCAGCTGCTGGGGTGTGTGTTACACCAGCTGCTGGAGTGTGTGTTACACCAGCTGCTGGGGTGTGTGTTACACCAGCTGCTGGAGTGTGTGTTACACCAGCTGCTGGGGTGTGTGTTACACCAGCTGCTGGGGTGTGTTACACCAGCTGCTGGAGTGTGTGTTACACCAGCTGCTGGAGTGTGTTACACCAGCTGCTGGAGTGTGTTACACCAGCTGCTGGAGTGTGTTACACCAGCTGCTGGAGTGTGTTACACCAGCTGCTGGAGTGTGTTACACCAGCTGCTGGAGTGTGTTACACCAGCTGCTGGAGTGTTACACCAGCTGCTGGAGTGTTACACCAGCTGCTGGAGTGTGTTACACCAGCTGCTGGAGTGTTACACCAGCTGCTGGAGTGTTACACCAGCTGCTGGAGTGTGTTACACCAGCTGCTGGAGTGTGTTACACCAGCTGCTGGAGTGTGTTACACCAGCTGCTAAAGTGTGTTACACCAGCTGCTGGAGTGTGTTACACCAGCTGCTGGGGTGTGTGTTACACCAGCTGCTGGAGTGTGTGTTACACCAGCTGCTGGGGTGTGTGTTACACCAGCTGCTGGAGTGTGTGTTACACCAGCTGCTGGAGTGTGTTACACCAGCTGCTGGAGTGTGCGTTACACCAGCTGCTGGGGTGTGTTACACCAGCTGCTGGAGTGTGTGTTACACCAGCTGCTGGAGTGTGTTACACCAGCTGCTGGAGTGTGTTACACCAGCTGCTGGAGTGTGTTACACCAGTTGCTGGAGTGTGTGTTACACCAGCTGCTGGAGTGTGTTACACCAGCTGCTGGAGTGTGCGTTACACCAGCTGCTGGGGTGTGTTACACCAGCTGCTGGAGTGTGTGTTACACCAGCTGCTGGAGTGTGTTACACCAGCTGCTGGGGTGTGTGTTACACCAGCTGCTGGAGTGTGTGTTACACCAGCTGCTGGGGTGTGTGTTACACCAGCTGCTGGAGTGTGTGTTACACCAGCTGCTGGAGTGTGTTACACCAGCTGCTGGAGTGTGCGTTACACCAGCTGCTGGGGTGTGTTACACCAGCTGCTGGAGTGTGTGTTACACCAGCTGCTGGAGTGTGTTACACCAGCTGCTGGAGTGTGTTACACCAGCTGCTGGAGTGTGTTACACCAGCTGCTGGAGTGTTACACCAGCTGCTGGAGTGTTACACCAGCTGCTGGAGTGTTACACCAGCTGCTGGAGTGTGTTACACCAGCTGTTGGAGTGTGTGTTACACCAGCTGCTGGAGTGTTACACCAGCTGCTGGAGTGTGTTACACCAGCTGCTGGAGTGTGTTACACCAGCTGCTGGAGTGTGTTACACCAGCTGCTGGAGTGTTACACCAGCTGCTGGAGTGTTACACCAGCTGCTGGAGTGTGTTACACCAGCTCCTGGAGTGTTACACCAGCTGCTGGAGTGTTACACCAGCTGCTGGAGTGTGTTACACCAGCTGTTGGAGTGTGTGTTACACCAGCTGCTGGAGTGTTACACCAGCTGCTGGAGTGTGTTACACCAGCTGCTGGAGTGTGTTACACCAGCTGCTGGAGTGTGTTACACCAGCTGCTGGAGTGTGTTACACCAGCTGCTGGAGTGTGTTACACCAGCTGCTGGAGTGTTACACCAGCTGCTGGAGTGTTACACCAGCTGCTGGAGTGTGTTACACCAGCTGCTGGAGTGTGTTACACCAGCTGCTGGAGTGTGTTACACCAGCTGCTAAAGTGTGTTACACCAGCTGCTGGAGTGTTACACCAGCTGCTGGAGTGTGTTACACCAGCTGCTGGAGTGTGTTACACCAGCTGCTGGAGTGTGTTACACCAGCTGCTGGAGTGTGTTACACCAGCTGCTGGAGTGTTACACCAGCTGCTGGAGTGTTACACCAGCTGCTGGAGTGTTACACTAGCTGCTGTGTAGGGTTATGCGGGACTCCAGGCAGCGTGGGACTCCAGGCAGCGCGGGACTCCAGGCAGCGCGGGACTCCAGGCAGCGCGGGACTCCAGGCAGCGCGGGACTCCAGGTAGCGCGGGACTCCAGGCAGCGCGGGACTCCAGGCAGCGCTGGACTCCAGGCAGCGTGGGACTCCAGGCAGCGTGGGACTCCAGGCAGCGCGGGACTCCAAGCAGCGCGGGACTCCAAGCAGCGCGGGACTCCAGGCAGCGCGGGACTCCAGGCAGCGCGGGACTCCAGGCAGCGTGGGACTCCAGGCAGCGCGGGACTCCAGGCAGCGCGGGACTCCAGGCAGCGTGGGACTCCAGGCAGCGCGGGACTCCAGGCAGCGCGGGACTCCAGGCAGCGCGGGACTCCAGGCAGCGCGGGACTCCAGGCAGCGCTCCAATTAGACAACAGTTGTCTAACTCCCATGTACATTTTAGCAGCTAGGTGAACAGATACATTATGTGAAAGAAAACGTGCCCAACCATTTCTGTCCCGTCTGGGAATCGAATCCGTGATCACTGATTGTGAGCCGAGAACGAACCCAATTGTATATCATATTCTAAAGTTTAGTAACAATCAATTTAACATCTAAACTGGAGGTTACTAATCCCACAACTGCATTTTCTTTGACAAGAAATTATGGTGAATTTATGGGACTTTTATTTTTGCTTGACAAGGGTATAGTGTGAACCATACTGCGCTAGCGACCTTGGCTCCTGCCTTGTATATTTCCCATTGTTGAATGTCTGGGTGCGCCTGGCGACCCCTGTCTCGCTAGCATGGCTTGGAGACGCGCTTAATTACAACAACAATAAGCATAGTTTGCCTGCCATAAAATGCAACGTAATTGTCGTGTTTCTTAATTGTGTGAACTTTTCACATTGTATGCATGCTAAACCAGCGTGTTTCTTATATTTCTTGATTATATATACATATATATATTATATATATATATATATATATATATATATATATGTCGTACCTAGTAGCCAGAACGCACTTCTGAGCCTACTATGCAAGGCCCGATTTGCCTAATAAGCCAAGTTTTCCTAAATTAATATATTTTCTCTAATTATTTTCTTATGAAATGATAAAACTACCCATTTCATTATGTATGAGGTCAATTTTTTTTATTGGAGTTAAAATTAACTTAGATATATGACCGAACCTAATCAACCCTACCTAACCTAACCTAACCTATCTTTAAAGGTTAGGTTAGGTTAGGTAGCCGAAAAAGTTAGGTTAGGTTAGGTTAGGTAGGTTAGGTTGTCGAAAAACAATTAATTCATGAAAACTTGGCTTATTAGGCAAATCGGGCCTTGCATAGTAGGCTGAGAAGTGCGTTCTGGCTACTAGGTACGACATATATATATATATATATATATATATATATATATATATATATATATATATATATATATATATATATATATATACTGAAAACTCACACCCCAGAAGTGACTGGAACCCATACTGCCAAGAGCAACGCAACTGGTATGTACAGGACGCCTTAATCCACTTGACCATCACGACCGGACATAAGGAGGTGATAGCCGAAGCTATTTGAACCCCCCAACCCCCTGCTGTTGACTTCTTAGAAGTCAACACCAGCAATCAACAGCCAATTAATGCACAACTATATTCTACCCACTTCAAGACTCCGCACCAATATAGAAGCATCAAGGAATATGGGTCAATAGGCCCTTTGTAGTTATTTCCATTCTTCCCTTTAATTTATCCAATTTATACCCATTGCACCGTGTTCTGTCTTGTGTTGAAAGTTTGCTCTATCTTGTGTTGAAAGTTTGCTCTGTCTTGTGTTGAAAGTTTTGTTCGCCTCATCCAAAACTGTTGTAACATATCACCTCACGCAAATGCGAGTATATAAGACAAAAGCTGTTTAAATGATAGCATAGTAAAACTCTGTTTAGTGTTTGCAGGTTATAGTTGTGTGTGTGTAAACTAAAGTCTTTGAAAATGTAATAAGTTATTACGAAACGCGTTCAAGTGTCGCGTCAGACTAGAAAAAAAATGAATTTTGGAGAATTGATTTTTCAATTACCATCGACAGTAAAAAGAAACATAAGAAATATTGAGAAAATTCGTGTTAGAATTATTAATCTTACTTTTTCGGTCATATTGAATAATATATGTCTACAGGAAAGACTGCTACCAAAATATATATATATATATATATATATATATATATATATATATATATATATATATATATATATATAAGATTTCATTTGTTTTGATTTCACTCATATTATAGCTAATCAGCATTCGGTAAAATATAGAAAAATATTTTCGAGAAGCTACCCAGATATAAAAAAAACGTAAATTAAAAATTCTACAAGTATCCCGTGGAAAAATATCATTTTCTTTAGAGGTAATGTTTACGTCAGGTGACTGCTTAAGGCGTTTAATATCTGAGTTTTTGTTAGGAATTAAGGGTACAATTCTCCCTTGTTTACCAGTACTTAGCTGATGACACACAACTGTTATTACAGGAATAATCAGATACTTGAAGTAGTACTGTAACACATAGAAGAGTTCAGCCAAAGTGTGGTTCTTATGCCATAAACTAAGGTAGCATAATGGGAATAAGGTGGAGTCGTTTAAAATTACTGAAGGGCGGGTCACACTAAAATGTTGAAAATAAACTCAGGCCAGGTTGGCGAGAGTAGTGGTTATGTCAGTTAAGGTAGTTCATGTTAGCATATCCAACCCAAAGCTAAAAGGTCAACATAGATGAGTTGAGCTTAGATCATGGGGCGTTGAAAGTTACTGCAGCACTACGTTTGGCAGGACGTACTTTAGGAGAACACCGTTAAGTATTGGAACAGAGGTGGTTAAGGCAGGTTGGAGGCCAGACGCTCGGGGCTAGCCTCACCCAACTTTGCAGGGTGAATGGTCTGAGGGTACCGGACGGACATAGGCTGTTCTGTCTCCAGAATTCAAGAGGGAACAGCGTGTCGCAGTGACATACTAACCCATGACTATTTTTTGGCACTGGTTAAATAATTTGAAAATAAAAAATTCGAAATAATTAATTTTACTTATAGTAATATGCAACACTGATGTCGGGAAAATGAACATAAATTTTCTGCTATTCATACTTTGGCCTTAACACCATAAAACATGTAACTTCAATGTATCAACGTGACTCCCGCCGGCTGTCCTACTGTAGGCCGAACATCCACCTTCCCACAGAGTCAAAGCCAGTTACTATTTTATTTAATATAATTCATTAATTATAAAGACACACTGACACAGTCTTATTGTGTTGAGAGAGTGTAGTGAGGGTGGAAATAGAGGATATGTTATGAAAGAGGGGAGGGGGAAGAAGGGAAAGGGGGAGGGGAGAGAGAGAGAGGGAGAGAATGGGGAGTCTGGGATAAGCAGCCCATCCCGGACCCCGCCGGGTACCCATTCTAGTCTTCCTGACTACAAATGCTGCCACAGAAGGTAATCAGCGGTCAATAGATCTCTCACCACCTACTATTTTCAACCCTTTCCATCCGCCATGGGACTGAATGCTCCGAGGGCAGTTAGGTGTGGCTATTGAACCACTGGCCAGAGGATATCAGACAGACTAAGAGTACTCCATCCTTTAGTAATAAACCCTATGGACCTGAAAACTTTTTCTCTTCGATTACATTCTTCTTGTTAGGAAGTCAAGCTAAGACTTGTTCATATGGTTCCAAGGATCTAGTCATAAAATAATTCATGTTGACGGGGACAGGAAACATGTGTATATATAATATATATTTTGGGCTTGTATTAATGTCCTCCCAAGGTCGAACTACGGACCTTCCAAAGGATGTAACCTCATAGCAGTTGCCTAACTCTTGGGAACCTATTTCATGCTAGGTGAACATAAGCATCAGGTGAAAGGAAACGCACACATCATTTCTGTCCCGTCCAGGGATCGATCCCGGGATATCCGATTATGAGTCGAGAACGAAGTCAAGTGTCCTATTTATTAATGAAAGGAATACCTGCAAACAGTCCAATTCACAGTTAAGAGTACCACTGACATTCCTACCTACATATAGTCAGTATATAGTCCTCAAAAGAACAGGCTCACCTAGATGCACTGAAGTTAGAATTGCTATTGCCCACACACACAAACACGCTTGACTTGCAATCAATATCGCGCCGAGTTGGGACCTTGGACAAAGTGAGACAATTGGAAACTGTTTCCCGCAGTAATTGGGGACCCGATTGTTCTAAGGAAACATGGCATTGAATAGCCTAACAGGTTCCAGTATCTGGCCTGCTGTCGAAATTCTAGCATACAGTACAATGCAGATAACGGAACCATTATTATTGAGCTGTTCCCTCATGTCCTGAATAGACATACTGGCTTATCGGGTTTTCTGATACTTATTTCTAGTTTGAGTATGAGAGTTTTTAAAGGATAGTTTGGAAAGCTTTTTAGCAGTCAAGATACATATTTTAACAAAATCTCTCTCTTGTTTTTCGTTCCTTTGTTTGTGCGTGTGTGTGTGTGTGTGTGTGTGTGTGTGTGTGTGTGTGTGTGTGTGTGTGTGTGTGTGTGTGTGTGTGTGTGTGTGTGTGTGTGTGTGTGTGTGTGTTCACCATAACCTATTTACAGACGCCTTCCAATCCTTCCTTATTAAAGGTCAACATCCCTTAAAATATATTACAAAAACTGTAACTAAACACAGAATACATCAGACACACTCTCTTTGCCGAGACCAACCATAAGAGTACATCCTTGCACCGTGGGAGAGTTCTTCCAAATTGCTGTGCCTCCCCTTCCGTGCCAAGTAGATGTACATCTACTTGGGACGATCTACTTGTAGATCAAAGACCAACCCAAGGTTTGGCTTGAAGCAAAGTGTAATACCTTTAGCCAGATTAATGCTCAAGTCACAAAGCTCTCACCTTTTTTCAGACCATTTACACTGATGTTCATTTACACCACTAGACTGGTGCCTCCAGAGGTGCAGCCGTTGCGACAACAAGGGACGACGGCTCTTGTTCTGAGCAAAGGTGTCGCATAAATAACTTGCACTCAAACGAGTGCAAGAGTTGAAACATTCATTGTACGTGACTCAGTCATCCCTGATTGCACTCATCTCGTCAACACATAACTGCAACATACTTTTATCTGAAGCAAGGCATAAGATATAACATTAATAAGGGAGTCACAATCTCCTTTGAATTCCATTCCATATTGGCCTCCGAATGTACGATAGAACTGATGAGTTGGCTAAAACATGTATACATAAATAGGAAGTTGATTACCAACTTGAATTGTCTGAAGGAAACATTGTTCCAACAGCTGTAGTTGTTGACTTGAGACAAAGTGAAATCTACGCTGTCTCTTCTATCATACTGTCTATGGATTAGCGTATCAACACGTTTGTCACGCTGGTGGACCGCTGGCCGTCTTTAAACTGTCAAAGATTAAAAAAAAAAAAACTCCATTATGGTTATCGGGTCCGCCACCTCCCATAGGATGTTTATGGGGTCCGCCACCTCCCATAGGATGGTTATCGGGTCTGCCACCTCCCACAGGATGATTATCGGGTCTGCCACCTCCCACAGGATGATTATGGGGTCTGTCACCTCCCACAGGATGGGTTTAGAGTACCCCTCCACCCAAATGATGTGGGTATGGTCCACAATAAACCAAATCTTTCACCTCGCTTATCTCTCAAGCCCATCCGTCCCACCTATTCCTGTATCTGATACCCTACCACTATTCTCACTCACCCCCCCCCTCACATCATACACATGGCCCCTTCCCTTCTCCTTCCCACGCCGACAATATTCAGGCTTAAAACTCACCTTAAGAATTTGTCTAAATGTAGGATTCTGGATGGCGTGGATAAAATCTGCTCCACCACTGTTGACGTGGATAAAACTTTGCTCCACCAGTGTTGGGGTGGCTAAAACTGATCCACCAGTGTTAGCGTAGGTAAAAATCTCTGCACCAGTGTTGGCGTACGTAAATTTCTGCTCCACCAACGTTGGCGTAGGTAAATCTCTGCTCCACCAACGTTGGCGTAGGTAAATCTCTGCTCCGCCAACGTTGGCGTAGGTAAATCTCTGCTCCGCCAACGTTGGCGTAGGTAAATCTCTGCTCCGCCAACGTTGGTGTAGATCCCGGTCTCCTCGACCAGTGTTGGAGTGGGTGCCAGTCTCCTGTACCATTCTTGGTGTGGGTGCCAATCTCCATAGGTGTTGGCGTGGGTCAGAGTCTGCTCCATCAGTGTTGGAGTGGGTGCCTGTCTCCTTTACCACTGTTGGCGTGGGTCCATCTCTCCACCATACTGGAACGCCCACTGATTGGACGATTGGGTAGTATTCTAGTTGAGCAGCGAGGCTGACAGGATAGTTGAGTGGGTAGTTGAGTTGGTGGATGCCTGACTGGTTGTGGGGAGGTGGTGGGTGGCGGAGGGTAGCTGCTGGTCGTGTCTGGCGTCTCGCCCCGTATCACAATGTCTCGGCCACACCGGCGTAGGCCTGCGTGCCTCTCTTGACCGATCCTGGCGCTCGCCCGAACGATCCCGACCGATGCCGACCGATGCTGCTATCTACCCCGATTTTTTGTGTGAACGCTTCGTCAGTGCGTTTAGTCAGTGTGGCGCAAGCGTAGCATCAGGACGGAGTCTGCGGCGCTGCGTACTGTAGACCTCTGCGCGCGCGCCTGTCACGCTTCCCACAGTGGTTAAAGGCTTACTCATCAGCGGTGTGGTAGACTCCTAGTGGAGAGGAAGGAGTGTGTGGACTCAAGGGGTGTCGGCGTGTGTGGTGAAGACTCCTGCTACCCCAGAGATACTGTTGACGGCCGGCCACCAGCAGCGTCAGACTCGCCCCTGCCTCACGCTACTGTTGCTGCTGCTGCTGCTACCCCACTCCACAGCTGCCACTACTGCTGCTCCTGTTGCTCAGCACTAACCCCCCAAAAACAGCACTGCAGGGGATCCTCTTGTTACGAGGGGGGTGGCTCTGTGCTAGTGTGGTGGTGGTGGTGACTCGTCACATTGAAACTCCCTGGTTTTGGCGCACTACACCCCCCCCCTCCTCCCCACCACGCCTTCAGGACTTGGTCCTTTACACTCCCGGGCTACTGAACCCTCCAGTGTGCACCTCACCCCCACCCCCGCCCCCCATGACCCTCCCTACCCCCCCACCACCACCGACCAGCTCACCCCAATACCACCCTCACAAACGCCCGTGTCTGGAATCTGTGTTTTCATCGAGTCGGAGTGATATCCACCTGGACGAAGGTGGTATTTCCACCGAAGAGGATATCACCAAATCCACACCGCATCCACCAGACCTTCTCCACTCCCGGAGATAATATCCACACTCCCAGCTCCTGAGTTTGGCTCACAGCTTCGTCTGAGCGAGCTTAATTCCCCACTGACGCAGCTAGCTACACGTCTGAGGCTACCGAACTAACCCAGCCGTCTAGTTGGGATCATTATTTCGGTTGGCACCAGCACCATTCATGATGCTTCTGTCGGAGCTCATCAGCGTGCAGAACGTGGCACATGTGTACGAGGAGATCACTGACCGGAGGGACAGGACCAGATCAAAAGGTGAGTAGCAACACGTCCCCTTCTCCCCCTCCCCCTCTCTCTCTCTCTCTCCCTTTTGTTTACTATTTGTGTCTGCGGAATCGAGCTATTACCTCTTAGATCCCGCCTCTCTAATCGATATATTTTGTTCTTCTATTATGTCTACTACGTATATATATCTAGAACACGCACGCAAACATGTGTGTGTGTGTGTGTGTGTGTGTGTGTGTGTGTGTGTGTGTGTGTGTGTGTGTGTGTGTGTGTGTGTGTGTACTCACCTAGTTGTGCTTTCGGGGTTTGAGCTTCGGTTCTTTGGTCCCGCCTCCTATTGTGTTTGTCCGTCCGTCTGTCCCATTCACGATTTCAGCACACTTGACTCGTTCGAAATATATCCGGGGAGAGATATATTAACTACACCGCTTGATAATGGTCCAGGACGGACCGAAACGTCGTCGTTTCTTCACCTTCTGATGTGTGGTTTGGTCCACACATCTGAAGACACACCTGTGTACCTTAAGATATGATCAAATAATGTTCTTTGATCACCACAATATATAAACGTCGCATTGACACTCATATATGACAAAACTAATAGGCCCTGAGCATTTTTTTTTATATTGAAGTCTGGGATGTAATACCAAGATTTTCTTATAAAACAGTTACTATCTGACCTACCTAATCACTTGTGTGTTAGGCTTAGCGAGTCATAGATGTCAGAAGCAGCCTCTATCGTCCGGGAAGGGTGGGGGAGGGGGGGGGGGGTAGGGGGAAGATTTGTTGCCAAAGGTTAACAATTGGAATATTTGTTAACAGAACAAAAACCATATAGAAAACGATATATCTATTTTTGCTATACTGTCATTTGATTATGAATTAGGAAAAGGTGCGGTGATAATTATTCTAATACGCTAGGGGGTGTATTTTGACTTTAATACACCTTAATGTACTTATACATACCTTGGCGTATGCTCAGTAATTCAGATTTAATTTGAACAAAAACTTGTTGAGCATGTGGCGGGCGGTGCTGGGGGCGGCCATGTTTGTTGACCATGTGCTTCTATGTTGGTAAACAAATACTACATACGTGGCCTCTCGTGTCGGCTACGTGTGCAGTATTTAATTCCGAGTGTATCAACCCAGCCTCCCTAAATAATAGTACTTATAGCAACTAGTTTTTTTTTCAAAACGTACAAAAGTGAATTGTTGAAGCCAAAAAGTCCACGTTTTGTACTATTAATTTTGTGTAGAACACGAAAAAAGAATATGCATAGGTCTAATATTGCATATATCTGCACTATATTAGGCCTAAGAGCCTGTTAGGCCTAGGATTGCTTGGACAGGTTAGGTTATATCGTTTTTTATCTTCTCACTTTGTCATTTTTTAGGGCCTGAAGTCTACTTTTATGCGTTTGACCAAATAATTAGATAAGATAACCTCAAGATAACCCGAGTCTACTAGTATTCCGAAGGAATTCATGTTCTTCCTTGTCCAATAAATGGTGGCAGTAAGTAGAGACTACGGAAAACACATCTACGATTTCAGATTGACTTGATAAGTCACCACCACCTTGTTGCGAAGATTGATTGATTGATGAAGATTAAGCCACCAAAAAGGTGGCACGGGCATGAATAGCCCGTAAGTGGTGGCCCTTTTGAGCCATTACCAGTATCAAGAGCTGATACAGGAGATCTGTGGAGGTGCGACTGCACCCTGCGTGACGGGAGATGTCTCCCCCGTCGTACTGCGAAGGGAGGTGATCACCTTAATAATGATCTTGGCCATTATCACTGGAGGTGCCAGCGTTCTCCGTCGTGTACACACATAAAACTCGCAGTGTGTGTGTCTCTGTAGATGCCAGTATTTCTTAAACACAGGCACTGGGGCTGACCTGGACTGGCCTGTGACACATATAGTATATATATAGACATTGTAATGAACAAATCCACAAGGGCGGTGATGATGGTTCAAACCTACGTAAGGGATGCTCCCAGATGCGCCTTAGTCAACTGTACCAAGACATGTTGAGGTTATCTTGAGATGATTTCGGGGCTTTAGTGTCCCCGCGGCCCGGTCTTCGACCAGGCCTCCACCCCCAGGAAGCAGCCCGTGACAGCTGACTAACACCCAGGTACCTATTTTACTGCTAGGTAACAGGGGCATAGGGTGAAAGAAACTCTGCCCATTGTTTCTAGCCGGCGCCCAGGATTGAACCCGGGACCACAGGATCACAAGTCCAGCATGCTGTCCGCTCGGCCGACCGGCTCCCCTCCAGGTTTCACACAATTTCCTCATGCACTCAGGCTCTGCCAACCACTACCTCTACGGCCTTAATTCAATATACACAGAAATTATTATTTTTACCATGTCGTGGTACAGTTGACTGAGGCGCATCAGGGAACATCCCGGGTTCGAACCCTCATCACGGCCCTTGTGGATTTGTTCATTTGACATATCACGCTTTTGTGATTTCTGTGTGTATAGACATTCTATTTAATAAAGATAAAATTCTTATTATTACTAGTAATGAAAATTACGAATAATGGAATAATGTCGTAGCTCAGTCGATTAAGGCAGCGTCTGGGATGCTCTCGGACGTAGGTTCGAACCCTCGTCACGGCCCTTGTGGATTTGTTTATTATGAATAATGGAATATTGTCAGTCGGATATTTCTCTTGAGCCGATGTGGCCGACGAGACCTGAGTGAGGGGCCATCCTCTGCGAGACTTAAGGCTCTGGCTAAACTGTTCTAGACGTTATCTTACTACCACAACTCTAATGATTGGTATTTGTCAAGTATTGCACATGCAGCTTATGACTCTGGATTATATTGGATGTGATTATAATAATGACTTGTTATGTTATCTTTCTCGTTTTCGTAATGAACTGAAAACTATTATAAATGTAAACTATTCACGAATGAAGTTTTTATATGATTTAATTTGAGCAGCATACGTTATTCCCGTTTGTTATTCTTTCTTACCAAAGACATTATCGATTAGATGCATCCTAGCCTAGGGGCATAACTGGCAAACCCCTCACAGTGTTCAAGAGAGAACTGGACAAGCACCTCCATAGGATACCTGATCAACCAGGCTGTGACTCATACGTCAGGCTGCGACCAGCCGCGTCCAACAGCCTGGTTGATCAGTCCAGCAACCAGGAGGCCTGATCGACGACCGGGCCGCGGGGACGCTAAGCCCCGGAAGCACCTCAAGGTAACCTCAAGGTAAGGTAGCCTTTCCTGGTGCTCAGTGATACATTGAACAGATACACGTATTTACTGATGTAACTGATGTGTGGTTGATGCCCTGGAGGAGGGTGAGGTTGAGAAGTGAGGGGCGGGAGAGGGTGAGGGTGTTTGGCGTCATGGGAGTGTGAAGGGTGAGGGTTGGGGGTGGGGGAAGGGGCGGGGGTGGGGGAGGGGTGATGTTAGGTGACTTCAACGATCTTAAGTAGTGATCCTGGTTATTATTGCTGCTGGTGCTATTGCTCTCCCTCTTACCTGACTTCATGAAGCGATAATCTTTTTTTTATGCCAGAGTTTATGTTGCTGCCTTCCTCCCTCCCTCCCTCCCTCCCTGTTGCTGCCACCCCTCCCTCCCTCCCTCCCTGTTGCTGCCACCCCTCCCTCCCTCCCTCCCTGTTGCTGCCACCCTCCCTCCCTCCCTCCCTTCCTGTTGCTGCCTTCCTCCCTCCCTCCCTCCCTCCCTGTTGCTGCCACCCCTCCCTCCCTTGTTCTCTCCCTGTTGCTGCCACCCCTCCCTCCCTCCCTGTTGCTGCCACCCCTCCCTCCCTCCCTGTTGCTGCCTCCCTCCCTCCCTCCCTTCCTGTTGCTGCCTCCCTCCCTCCCTCCCTGTTGCTGCCTCCCTCCCTCCCTCCCTCCCTGTTGCTCCCACCCTTCCCTGTTGCTGTCAACCCTCCCTGTTGCTGCCACCCTCCCTGTTGCTGCCAACCCTCCCTGTTGCTGCCACCCCCTCCCTGTTGCTCCCACCCTCCCTGTTGCTCCCACCCTCCCTGTTGCTCCCACCCTTCCCTGTTGCTGTCAACCCTCCCTGTTGCTGCCACCCTCCCTATTGCTGCCACCCTCCCTGTTGCTCCCACTCCTCCCTGTTGCTCCCACCCTCCCAGTTGCTCCCACTCCTCCCTGTTGCTCCCACCTTCCCTGTTGCTCCCACCCTTCCCTGTTGCTGTCAACCCTCCCTGTTGCCACCGCCCTGCCGTTACACAAGGCCTCAACACGGCAATATCTGTTATGTCCTGTACACAATGGATCAGTCTCCCTCCACACTCGGCCACACCATTAATGCTTCACATGAACACGGTCATAAATTTAGGTTCGTGTAATATTTAGGATAATATATATATAATAATTATGCACAATTATTATTTACCATGATTATATATGATACATATACAATTTATCGATGATTATATATATTTATTATATATTAACTTTGGGTACTTATTACAGATAATTAGCTTTGATTATTTTATGCAATATTGTAGGTGATTATAGGTCATCAATGGATATTATATTATACATGCTAAGAGGGAGAGGAGCTGAAGGAGAAGATGAAGATATAATGGAAGAAGCAAAATAAAGGGAATGAGAGAAAGTTAAGAGGAAGATACGGATACTGGAAGAAGGTATAGTTATTTGTGAGATTTTAAGATTAAAGATAAAAAGGTTATCATGAGATATGCTGACATACCTGGTATAAACCTGCTCCCAGGAGGTGGAGTATGATGTATAATTTATCCGTGCCTAAATGTGTAACTCTCTTTACGGGTTATTCATGCCCGTGCCCCCCCCCCCTCCCTTCCCCACTTAGGCTAGAGAGAGAGACACCTTTCCCATAGTTCTGAGAAGGTTACCTCTTCCTTACCCTAGAGGAGACATGATCTTTACCTCATTGTTCCCTTACATCTCAACACCATTTTGCCTAAATGGGCAGACTGTTTTTACCCCTCCCCACCCCCCTTCCTTCCCTCCCCCCCCCCCCCCCTTCCCTCCCTTCCCCACCCCCCTTCCTTCCCTTCCCCCCCCTTCCCTCCCTTCCTCGTCGTTAGCGTCGTGGAACTGTTGTTGATCTGGAAATAACCGTTACTCCTCCTAGTGCCCCGACCCATGGTCCCGCCATGGGTCGGGGCATTACTAACTACTGGCCCATGCCCATTCTAAATGGCCGGTGGAGGGGGGGAGGGGGGATGCATTTCTGAGTACTGTACATACCATTAGCGAGCGGTGGGATGGGTAAGTCAACCAATCAGCCCCAAAACAATGGTCTGGAGGCATAAAACAATTACGTGGCCACGTACGAGGCGTGGCCACGTACGAGACGTGGCCACGTACGAGACGTGGCCACGTACGAGACGTGGCCAGGTACGAGACGTGGCCAGGTACAAGGCGTGGCCACGTACGAGGCGTGGCCACGTACGAGACGTGGCCAGGTATGAGACGTGTGCGTGTTGGACACCACCAGGACGGGTGGTTATCTTGAGATGATTTCGGGGCTTTAGTGTCCCCGCGGCCCGGTCCTCGACCAGGCCTCCACCCCCAGGAAGCAGCCCGTGACAGCTGACTAACACCCAGGTACCTATTTTACTGCTAGGTAACAGGGCCATAGGGTGAAAGAAACTCTGCACATTGTTTCTCGCTAGCGCCTGGGATCGAACCCAGGACCACAGGATCACAAGTCCAGCGTGCTGTACGCTCGGCCGACCGGCTCCCTTGAGGCTGTGTTAGTCTACAGTTTACGGGAAACTTGGTAACTCGAGGTTACTATTGTTAAAAGACAACCTCGTAGTGCGTCAGAGCTCGTAAACTACTGCTCGGTAGATGTAAACTAAACTACCGCGATTGAGAAAAGATGCACAGGTTTCGTTAAGTGGACTCAAGTGTTTTGTGAGTCCTACCCCTCATGTGGTTATGTGAAGCTCCTTAGGTCCTCTTTATATTTGTCTGCTCAAGCGACTCTTGCTTGACGACTGCTTGTCGACTCCCGCAATTGGGAGTCGGTCGGCCGAGCGGACAGCACGCGGGACTTGTGATCCTGTGGTCCTGGGTTCGATCCCAGGCACCGGCGAGAAACAATGGGCAGAGTTTCTTTCACCCTATGCCCCTGTTACCTAGCAGTAAAATAGGTACCTGGGTGTTAGTCAGCTGTCACGGGCTGCTTCCTGGGGGTGGAGGCCTGGTCGAGGACCGGGCCGCGGGGACACTAAAAGCCCCGAAATCATCTCAAGATAACCTCAAGATAACCAAGCAATCCTACTCTCAGGCCTAATTACACATACATTTATAATATAGGTATTCCCTCAGATACCTTCAAGACTGGTATCTGAGGAAATACCAGTATTGAATTAAAGGTCATTTATGAATGCGTCACAGACGGGAGAAATACATAATATCTTACACTATTACAGGTAAGGTATTAGAGGAACCATTTCCAAATCTGCACTGAGAAATAATACCACGTGAGACCAGGGGGACATGGCAGGATGTGCAAAATAGCTCTATTGAAAAGCAGAGGTGCAATAGGTACGCTGAGGGAGAACTCTATCTACATCAAGGGCCCAAGAGTTTTCAACACTACACATAAGGGGCAAAACTGGCCGACCTATCACGGTGCTCAGAGCAAAACGTGATAAACACGTCCAGAAGAACCTGATCAACCAGGCTGCAAGCAGCCTCGTTCAACCGTCTGGTTGACCTGGCCACCAGCCAGGAAGCCTGGTCAGAGACCGGGCCGCAGGGACGTTGATCCTCGGAACCATCGCAAGGTAACCGCAAGATAAGGTTGGGGTCGGCCGCCGCTTGGACGAACACAGTCTAATTTTTTGCAAGAGTTCTTTAAATTATTGCTTTTCCTAACAGAATATTATAGAGGATTTTGAGGAAATTCTTAAATACTAAATTCTTACCAATCGATAAACTTCCCGTAGTCCCTAAAGATATTCAGTGTGTCAAATTTCCTTATTTACATATTGATAGTTATCATATTAGAAAGGAACTTTCTAAAAGGAAAACAAGTTTTCATGCTTGTAAACTGTTTAATAAATGTAACCCATGCCGTCAAAGATTGAGGAAAGGTGTACACGTTCGTAAGTACTTGCGTAACTGCTTCGTGAATCTGGGTCCAGCCCCTTAGGGAAGTGGTGTTCCCTGCTATTAGAGATCAGTGTGAAGAAATGGGCCACCCTCTCTCTCACTCACAGCGATTTCACTCTTCTGACTTCCAGTTCTGACCGACTAGATCTCAACATCCTTGGGGCCAGATTCACGAAGCAGTTACGCAAGTACTTACGAACGTGTACACCTTTCCTCAATCTTTAACGGCTTTGATTACATTTATTAAACAATTTATAAGTATGAAAACTTGCCAATCAACTGTTGTTATTGTTATAAACAGCCTCCTGGTGCTTCGGAGTTCATTAACTGTTTAATAATTGTAAACAAAGCCGCCAAAGATTGAGAAAAGATATACAGGTTCGTAAGTGCTTGCGTCATTGCTTCGTGAATCTGGCCCCTGGAATCTATCTGTACAACCCGTCCTCACACTAGGCTGTTTAAAGCAGCGGCCGTCCTCCCCAGACACATTCAACAATTTTAACATACTGAATGTTAAAAATTGGTTTGTTCTCATATATAAATTAATATTATTATATATACAAATTATATGTATAGTTAGGTGTAGGTTAGTTCAGGTGTTTAGGTTCTGTTGACGATTATTTGAATTTGAATTACGTGGATGAAGCATTTATAGAATTGTGCTTCGAACAGAGAACGTGAGCGAAGCACTTGTTCCGGAAGTGTTCGGACGTCATCAGTTGTGACAGCCCGTCCTCCAAACAAAGCCCAAAGTCCATTCCATGCACCCGCCAAACCCCCTGTTTTTGAATGAAAAACGGTTTACACACGACTCACAACTGATTTCGTTCGAACACTTCCGGAACAAGTGCTTCACTGACGAATTTTGTTCGAACCACAACGCTGTAAATGCTTCACCCACGTACTACAAATGCAAATAATCGCCAACAGACCCTGAATACATAACCTAACCCACGGTTACCTATACATTGAACTGTAAAGAATAATAATGTTATTTTATATATATGAGAATAAATCTATTTTTAATAGGCAGTATGTTAAAAATTGATGGCTGCGCCTTAGGGGGGACGGCCGCTGCATTAACGAGCCTGGCCTGAGAACGGGTCGCTATAAATGCTTTACGTACTGCAAATGCCAATAATGGCCAATTGAACCCTAAGTTACGCCTAACTATTCAGCACATTCTAGAATGTAATAATATTATCTTATATTTTGAGAAAATACAAATTTTGAGCACGCAGTATTATAAAGTTGATGATTGCGTCTCTAGTTCCTCTCCCCCCGCTTGAACGAGCCCAGCATGAGGACAGGTAACAACTCTCGTCCTCTTGTTAGGTTTCTCGTTTTACTGTCTGTTTTGCAAGTATTTTTTGTTTTTACTTTGGATGTATTTTATTTAAATTTTTAATGTATTTAATTGATGCTGATTTTTATCAATTGATGAACTTCGTATTTATGATTTTTAGCTAAGGTTGCTGAGTAATTGTATTATATATATATATATATATATATATATATATATATATATATATATATATATATATATATATATATATATGTTGACCGCTAGTGTATAAACAGAGGGAGGCAGTGTCTCTCAGTAGGGGAGGCCTCTCCTTAGGGGAGTGAGTCTGGGAAGGGGAGGTCCCTCCCATAATAAGGGGAGGTGGGGGACAGTCTGGCTGTAATCCCCCCATAGATGGTGGGCGGAGGGAGGGGGAATCGGTCTCCCATCGAGGCTGGTAGATGGTGAATGGTTGGAAGGGGTTGGTAGATGGTGTATTCATCATTGAGTGAGGGTGAGTGTGGTGGTCACTCGGTGAGTTTAACCACATATCCTCCTAAAATAAAAGTACTGACAGACTAACGATGTGGTGGAGAGTACAAATATGTCGTGATGGACCACCAGAAAGTTGATTCTTGTGGCGTTGAATTTTGGACAAACGGTTTTGTCCAAAATTCATTTTTTTTCAAAGTTCAAAATTTGGACAAACGGTTTTGTTTGTTTGAAAGGTTTTATATATTTATGGTGTTAGTAAACCTAATACGCGCTATCTGAAGCCTGATATAGTACATATATGTGCTATACTAGGCCTGGGAGTAATTGTTTCGGTTTTAACTTGATTGTTGTTTGTTCAGGACTATAAAAAACAGTGCAAAAATTTGGGTTATTGGGGCGCCATTGTTACAGATTGGTGGGATTGACCACATGGGTATTAGAAGTACGGTCGTAGTGGGTGTGAGGGTCGTAGTGGGTGTGAGGGTCGTAGTGGGTGTGAGGGTCGTAGTGGGCGTGAGGGTCGTAGTGGGCGTGAGGGTCGTAGTGGGCGTGAGGGTCGTAGTGGGTGTGAGGGTCGTAGTGGGTGTGAGGGTCGTAGTGGGTGTGAGGGTCGTAGTGGGTGTGAGGGTCGTAGTGGGTGTGAGGGTCGTAGTGGGCGTGAGGGTCGTAGTGGGTGTGAGGGTCGTAGTGGGTGTGAGGGTCGTAGTGGGTGTGAGGGTCGTAGTGGGTGTGAGGGTCGTAGTGGGCGTGAGGGTCGTAGTGGGTGTGAGGGTCGTAGTGGGTGTGAGGGTCGTAGTGGGCGTGAGGGTCGTAGTGGGCGTGAGGGTCGTAGTGGGTGTGAGGGTCGTAGTGGGTGTGAGGGTCGTAGTGGGTGTGAGGGTCGTAGTGGGTGTGAGGGTCGTAGTGGGTGTGAGGGTCGTAGTGGGCGTGAGGGTCGTAGTGGGTGTGAGGGTCGTAGTGGGTGTGAGGGTCGTAGTGGGTGTGAGGGTCGTAGTGGGCGTGAGGGTCGTAGTGGGTGTGAGGGTCGTAGTGGGTGTGAGGGTCGTAGTGGGTGTGAGGGTCGTAGTGGGCGTGAGGGTCGTAGTGGACGTGAGGGTCGTAGTGGGCGTGAGGGTCGTAGTGGGCGTGAGGGTCGTAGTGACCGTGAGGGTCGTAGAGGGCGTGAGGGTCGTAGTGGGCGTGAGGGTCGTAGTGGGTGTGAGGGTCGTAGTGGGTGTGAGGGGCGTAGTGGGCGTGAGGGTCGTAGTGGGTGTGAGGGTCGTAGTGGGTGTGAGGGTCGTAGTGGGCGTGAGGGTCGTAGTGGGTGTGAGGGTCGTAGTGGGCGTGAGGGTCGTAGTGGGTGTGAGGGTCGTAGTGGGCGTGAGGGTCGTAGTGGGTGTGAGGGTCGTAGTGGGCGTGAGGTTCGTAGTGGGCGTGAGGGTCGTAGTGGGCGTGAGGGTCGTAGTGGGTGTGAGGGTCGTAGTGGGCGTGAGGGTCGTAGTGGGCGTGAGGGTCGTAGTGGACGTGAGGGTCGTAGTGGACGTGAGGGTCGTAGTGGACGTGAGGGTCGTAGTGAGCGTGAGGGTCGTAGTGGACGTGAGGGTCGTAGTGGACGTGAGGGTCGTAGTGGACGTGAGAGTCGTAGTAGACCTGAGGGTCGTAGTGGACGTGAGAGTCGTAGTAGACCTGAGGGTCGTAGTGGACGTGAGGGTCGTAGTGGACGTGAGGGGGGGGGGGTTCGGGGCAGCAAGGCGCCCACCGCCCCTTCCTATCCCCACTCCTACGAGCCCAAGCTTCATGCCGGACAGAGTAAAGAGGCGTGCAGGATGTGTCGACGATGGATAGGCATTTGGCCGGCATCATATATCGTCCCGGCCTTCTCTATCTCCGGCTATTATGGCCGTCCGGGTATTTTGGAACCATTCGGAGTTGTTTAAGACAGGCAGATTATGGTAATTTTTGATGGCATTTAATTTCCGAGGGCTTGACGATGCTCCGTCAGAACTCGGGCCTCGTGGACAGCTATTTTGAGTCTAGGCTGAATTGTTTAAGACATCAAGATAATAGTGATTAGTAATACCAATTAATTAGCAAGGGCTTGATGATTATATGTCCCGATACCTTCTTGATGTAAAGGTATATTGTCCATGCAGGTATTACGAGGCCAATTTGCTGTTGTTTACAGCAAGATGATGGTGGTGATCGAGCCTGACAATTGAT
>NC_091164.1:1429069-1439069 GCF_040958095.1 Procambarus clarkii | reverse complement strand
GCAGTCCAATCCCCCTGAAATTTTAAACAGTCATATTTCAGACGTTGTAAATAAGATCAAGTCAGTTACAGAGCTCCAGCTCTTGTCCCCCTGTATTTGCATATTTTCTCTATATTCACTGTGTTCTTCGTATTCTCATCCGTGTTCACTCCATGTTCTACAAATGTTCACAGTCCCATTCAGTTCATATTTTCACAAGTATCTCCATTTTTTCTGTAATCTTTCTCTTAGTCTCATTATGTTCTCTACAAAGTCTAGTCATATTTTCTATGTTTTCATGTTCATCACATGTTCTCTTTACAACTTTTATACTCAATATTCATGCTAACTTCCATATTTTGTGTTCTTTGTCAATATTCATGTTCCTCTACAAGTTCATGTTCCTCACAAGATCACTTCGTTTTTCACCTTCACTTACATGTTTTCTACATTCTTTGTCATATTCTCCATGTTCTTCACAAGTCCATTGTTCATTCTTTGTATTCCCTATTCTCCTTATCATGTTTTCATGTTCTCTGTAAGTTCATATTCCCAGCATGTTCACTGTATTCATCAACTTTTCTTACATGTGTTCTTTACCATGTTCCCCATATGTTCTCTAGGTTTTCCCCTTACATGTTATTTAACGTTCCTTAACTAAAAAAAATCTTTCGCCAATCAACTAAAACATAGTCACTTTCGTCATTTCTCAACTAAACTTATTATCCAGTCAACTAAAAATTGTCAAAGGAATCTTTCCAACACTGTTCATAACTAAACTTATTCCCTAGTCATCAGAAAATAACCGTGTTCTTCATGTTTCATTGTCATTTCATAACTAACTTTATCCATAGTCAAGTAAGAAAATATAGTCAAAGATATCTATCATCGTCGTTCTTAACTGGCATTATACTTTGTGGAGCACTAAAAAATAGTCAAATGTAACTTTTTCAACACTTTCATAACTAAAATTATATGTCGCTAAGTAAGAAAAATTGTCAAAGGAATCTTTCCAGCACTGTTCTTAACTAAACTTATTCCCCAGTCATCAGAAAATAACCGTGTTCTTCATGTTTCATTGTCATTTCATAACTAAAATTATCGGCCAATCATCAGAAAAAGTCATGTTCATCATGTTTTGGCTTTTGCTCAACTAAAAGTATTCATCGGTCAACTAAAAATAGTTACTTCATCATGTTTCCTTGTCATTTCTTAACTGAAATATCACTTCTCTCATCTGAAAATAGTCAGGATTAACCTCATTCAACACCGTTCTTAACTAAAACAGCCTTTCGCTTAGCTAAAAATTGTCAAAGGAATCTTTTCAGCACTGTTCATAACTAACTTTATCCATAGTCAAGTAAGAAAATATAGTCAAAGATATCTATCATCGTCGTTCTTAACTGGCATTATACTTTGTGGAGCACTAAAATAGTCACTGTCGTCATATTTTGTCTTTTTCCTCAACTAAAAGAGTCAAATGTAACTTTTTCAACACTTTCGTAACTAAAATTATATGTCGCTAAGTAAGAAAAATAGTCAAAGGTGCTCTCCGTTACACCAAAGTTACTCTTCGAGAAATCAAAGACACTCTTCAATACATTAAGGACTTACTCAAAGACACCAAAGTTACACTCTAAGACATCCTTCGAGACATCAAAGACATCCTTTAAGACTTCAAGGGCACTCTTCGAGATATCAAAAGACACTCTCAAACACTCAAATTTACTCGCATCCTCAAAGTTATTCTCAGAGTCATCAAAAAGTTAATCTCAGTCATCAAAATGCTATTCTCTAAGTAGCCTTTCGTTCATCAGAGAAACTTTCTAAGACATCTTCGTTCATTAAAGTTAATCTCAGAGGCATAAACGTTATTCTTGGAGCTATCAAAATTAATCTCTAAAACAACAAAAGTTAATCTCTGTCATCAAAGTTAATCTGCAAGATATCTTCGAGACATCAAAGTTACTTTTCATTACATCAAAGACGCATTCAAATACTACCCATGTTCTCAGAAGTCATTCTCTAAGCCATCAATGTTCTTCTCTAATACATAAAGTTATTCTCTATGTCATCAAAAAGTTATTCTCTGAGCTAACAAAATACTACTCATGTTCTCAAAGACATTCTCCAATTCATCAAAGTGGTTTCAAAGACATCAAAGTTAATCTCAGAGTTATCCAAAGACATTCTCAAAGTCATCTAAAGTTATTCTCTAAGACATCAAAGTTATTCTAAGAGTTATCAAAAGTTATTCTCAGTCATGATATGTTATTCTCTAAGTAACCTTCCATTCATCAAAGACATTCTCTAAGCCCTCAAAGTTATTCTCTAAGACAACAAAGTCATTCCCAGTCATCAAAAAGTTATTCTTCGAAACATAAAATTTGCTCTGTAAGATATCTTCGTTCATCAAACTTATTCTCAGAGATATCTAAAGTTATTCTCAGAACAATCAAAAGTTATTCTAAGACAACAAAAGTTATTCTCAGAGCTACCCAAAGCTATTCTCAGAGTCACCTTCGTTCGTCAGAGAAACTTTCAAAACATCTTTGTTCATCAAACTCGTTTTCAAAGTCATCAAAAGTTAATCTAAGACATCTTCTTTCATCAAAGTTATTTTCAGAGACATCTAAAGTTATTCTCAGAGCTATCAAACTTGTTCTCAGAGTCATCAAATGTTATTCTCGAAGTCATCAAAGATATTTTCAGAGACATCTAAAGTTAATTTCTATGTTATAAAAGTTATTCTCAGAGACATCTAAAGTTAATCTTGGTCATCAAAGTTGTTCTCTAAACATCAATGTTGTTCTCCAAGACATCAAAGATATTCTCAAAATCATAAAAGTTATTCCCAGAGCTATCAAAGTTAATCTCAGAGTTATCCAAAGATATTCTCATGTCCACAAAAGTTATTCCAAGAGACGTCAAAGTTAATCTCAGACATCTTCGTTCATAAAAGTTATTCTCAGAGACATCTAAAGTTTTTCTCTAAGACAACAAAGTCTTTCTCAGAGCTACCAAAGTTGTTCTCTAAGACATAAAAGTTATTCTCAGAGTCATCAAAGTGATCTCTAATTCACCTTCGTTCTCCCAAAGTTGTTCTCTAAGACACCTTCGTTCATCAAAGAAACTCTCCTTCTTCCATCATGTTATTCTTTAAGACATCTTCAGTCATAAAATTTCTCTCCAAAATGTAACTAGTTCAGCTTTTCATACCAAACCTGCATTTCTGTTAAAACATATTTTCTTAGTTGCTTTACCCTAAAACTGTTCTCTGAACTACACTGTTCAAACCTACGTAACCTATCCTCTCCACCCAATGTTACTTAGTTAACGTAACGTTCCTAAACCTAGCTTTACCTATCCTAACATAACTTACCTTACCTTACCTATCTTACCTAACTTTACCTATCTTACCTAACTTAACCTGCATAACCTAACTTTACCTTTACCTTACCTTACCTATCTTACCTAACCTAACCTAACTTTACCTATGTTACCTTACCTTACCTACCTTTCCTAACTTAACCTATCTTACCTATCTTACCTAACTTACCTACATTACCTAACTTAACTTAACCTGCATAACCTAACTTTACCTATCTTACCTAACTTAACTTTCATAACCTAACTTTACCTATCTTACCTAACTTAACTTTCATAACCTAACTTTACCTATCCTAACATAACTTACCTTACCTTCCTTATCTTACCTAACTTTACCTATCCTATCCTAACCTAACTTGTCTTACCTAACTTAATCTTACATTCCCAAACTGATGTATCCTAACTTATCTAGTCAAACCAGACATGATCTAACTTACATAAGTATTCCTTCTTGTCTTTTGTGTTTCGTCAATCATTGTCTCATATTCATTTACTCATTTCATTAGTTAATTTCTCAAATGGTCACTCATGCATTTCAAGTGCTATTTGTTAGAGATTGGATATTTAAGCATTTCAAGTGCTATTTGTTAGAGATTGGATATTTAAGCATTTCAAAGAATTATAATTTCTCAGATGGACGTTTTGCATTTCAAGTGCTATTTGTTAGAGATTGGATATTTAAGCATTTCAAAGAATTTTTTGTTATATATGGGCATTTACTCATTTCAAGGGATAATTTCTCAAATGGACGTTTTTGCATTTCAAGTGTTATTTGTTTAAGATTGGGTATTTAACCATTTCAAAGGATTTTTGTTATATATGGGAACTTACTCGTTTCAAGGGCTAATTTCTCAAATGGTCATTTTTGCAGATCAAGGGTTATTTGTTAAAGTTCATCAAGTTGCCCATAAGTTGTATTAGTAGGTTCTATCTTATGTTCTTATTCCTCAACCCCTTAACCTAACCTCTTGTAATCTTAGTGTATTTAGTAGGTTCTATCTTATGTTCTTATTCCCCAACCCTTTAACCTAACCTTTCAGATGTAGTTTGTTGAATATATTATCCTTTTCCTAACCTTTCAGATGTAGTTTGTTGAATATATTATCCTTTTCCTAACCTTTCAGATGTAGTTTTGTTTCTCCTTTTTGTATATTTTTACCCAAACCTTCTTTCCTTCTTTACTTTGATTCTCCTACTCCTTCTAACCCTCCTTTTCTATCTCTCTCCCTTATTCTCTCTCTTCCTCCCCCTCTCTCTCCCTCATTTGCTCAAATGCTCTCTTGTTTCTCAAATTCAAGTCTTATTGCTCCCATTCTCACACCCTCATTCTCATTCACTTAGTTTTTCTTTTTCTCAATTCAAGTCTTATTGCTCCCATTCTCACACTCTCATTCTCATTCACTTAGTTTTTCTTTTTCTCAATTCAAGTCTTAGTGCTCCCATGCCCACACTCTCTCTCATTCTCTCTTCTTTGGTCCCATTTTCTTCCACCCCCTCTCTCTTACTCCTTGCTCTTCTTTCATGCTCTCACTCCCTTAAGCTCTTGTTTCTCAATTTCAAGTCTTAGTAGATCTGATTCTTTACTATTGTAATTCTATTATTACTAAGATAAAGAATGAACTTATATGTGAAAACAAAGTAAAAGAAGGAAAGAAAGTTAAGTGGGATGGTGGGTTTGGGTAAAAATATACAAAAAGGAGAAACAAAACTACATCTGAAAGGTTAGGAAAAGGATAATATATTCAACAAACTACATCTGAAAGGTTAGGAAAAGGATAATATATTCAACAAACTACATCTGAAAGGTTAGGTTAAAGGGTTGGGGAATAAGAACATAAGATAGAACCTACTAAATACACTAAGATTACAAGAGGTTAGGTTAAGGGGTTGAGGAATAAGAACATAAGATAGAACCTACTAATACAACTTATGGGCAACTTGATGAACTTTAACAAATAACCCTTGATCTGCAAAAATGACCATTTGAGAAATTAGCCCTTGAAACGAGTAAGTTCCCATATATAACAAAAATCCTTTGAAATGGTTAAATACCCAATCTTAAACAAATAACACTTGAAATGCAAAAACGTCCATTTGAGAAATTATCCCTTGAAATGAGTAAATGCCCATATATAACAAAAAATTCTTTGAAATGCTTAAATATCCAATCTCTAACAAATAGCACTTGAAATGCAAAACGTCCATCTGAGAAATTATAATTCTTTGAAATGCTTAAATATCCAATCTCTAACAAATAGCACTTGAAATGCTTAAATATCCAATCTCTAACAAATAGCACTTGAAATGCATGAGTGACCATTTGAGAAATTAACTAATGAAATGAGTAAATGAATATGAGACAATGATTGACGAAACACAAAAGACAAGAAGGAATACTTATGTAAGTTAGATCATGTCTGGTTTGACTAGATAAGTTAGGATACATCAGTTTGGGAATGTAAGATTAAGTTAGGTAAGACAAGTTAGGTTAGGATAGGATAGGTAAAGTTAGGTAAGATAAGGAAGGTAAGGTAAGTTATGTTAGGATAGGTAAAGTTAGGTTATGAAAGTTAAGTTAGGTAAGATAGGTAAAGTTAGGTTATGAAAGTTAAGTTAGGTAAGATAGGTAAAGTTAGGTTATGCAGGTTAAGTTAAGTTAGGTAATGTAGGTAAGTTAGGTAAGATAGGTAAGATAGGTTAAGTTAGGAAAGGTAGGTAAGGTAAGGTAACATAGGTAAAGTTAGGTTAGGTTAGGTAAGATAGGTAAGGTAAGGTAAAGGTAAAGTTAGGTTATGCAGGTTAAGTTAGGTAAGATAGGTAAAGTTAGGTAAGATAGGTAAGGTAAGGTAAGTTATGTTAGGATAGGTAAAGCTAGGTTTAGGAACGTTACGTTAACTAAGTAACATTGGGTGGAGAGGATAGGTTACGTAGGTTTGAACAGTGTAGTTCAGAGAACAGTTTTAGGGTAAAGCAACTAAGAAAATATGTTTTAACAGAAATGCAGGTTTGGTATGAAAAGCTGAACTAGTTACATTTTGGAGAGAAATTTTATGACTGAAGATGTCTTAAAGAATAACATGATGGAAGAAGGAGAGTTTCTTTGATGAACGAAGGTGTCTTAGAGAACAACTTTGGGAGAACGAAGGTGAATTAGAGATCACTTTGATGACTCTGAGAATAACTTTTATGTCTTAGAGAACAACTTTGGTAGCTCTGAGAAAGACTTTGTTGTCTTAGAGAAAAACTTTAGATGTCTCTGAGAATAACTTTTATGAACGAAGATGTCTGAGATTAACTTTGACGTCTCTTGGAATAACTTTTGTGGACATGAGAATATCTTTGGATAACTCTGAGATTAACTTTGATAGCTCTGGGAATAACTTTTATGATTTTGAGAATATCTTTGATGTCTTGGAGAACAACATTGATGTTTAGAGAACAACTTTGATGACCAAGATTAACTTTAGATGTCTCTGAGAATAACTTTTATAACATAGAAATTAACTTTAGATGTCTCTGAAAATATCTTTGATGACTTCGAGAATAACATTTGATGACTCTGAGAACAAGTTTGATAGCTCTGAGAATAACTTTAGATGTCTCTGAAAATAACTTTGATGAAAGAAGATGTCTTAGATTAACTTTTGATGACTTTGAAAACGAGTTTGATGAACAAAGATGTTTTGAAAGTTTCTCTGACGAACGAAGGTGACTCTGAGAATAGCTTTGGGTAGCTCTGAGAATAACTTTTGTTGTCTTAGAATAACTTTTGATTGTTCTGAGAATAACTTTAGATATCTCTGAGAATAAGTTTGATGAACGAAGATATCTTACAGAGCAAATTTTATGTTTCGAAGAATAACTTTTTGATGACTGGGAATGACTTTGTTGTCTTAGAGAATAACTTTGAGGGCTTAGAGAATGTCTTTGATGAATGGAAGGTTACTTAGAGAATAACATATCATGACTGAGAATAACTTTTGATAACTCTTAGAATAACTTTGATGTCTTAGAGAATAACTTTAGATGACTTTGAGAATGTCTTTGGATAACTCTGAGATTAACTTTGATGTCTTTGAAACCACTTTGATGAATTGGAGAATGTCTTTGAGAACATGAGTAGTATTTTGTTAGCTCAGAGAATAACTTTTTGATGACATAGAGAATAACTTTATGTATTAGAGAAGAACATTGATGGCTTAGAGAATGACTTCTGAGAACATGGGTAGTATTTGAATGCGTCTTTGATGTAATGAAAAGTAACTTTGATGTCTCGAAGATATCTTGCAGATTAACTTTGATGACAGAGATTAACTTTTGTTGTTTTAGAGATTAATTTTGATAGCTCCAAGAATAACGTTTATGCCTCTGAGATTAACTTTAATGAACGAAGATGTCTTAGAAAGTTTCTCTGATGAACGAAAGGCTACTTAGAGAATAGCATTTTGATGACTGAGATTAACTTTTTGATGACTCTGAGAATAACTTTGAGGATGCGAGTAAATTTGAGTGTTTGAGAGTGTCTTTTGATATCTCGAAGAGTGCCCTTGAAGTCTTAAAGGATGTCTTTGATGTCTCGAAGGATGTCTTAGAGTGTAACTTTGGTGTCTTTGAGTAAGTCCTTAATGTATTGAAGAGTGTCTTTGATTTCTCGAAGAGTAACTTTGGTGTAACGGAGAGCACCTTTGACTATTTTTCTTACTTAGCGACATATAATTTTAGTTACGAAAGTGTTGAAAAAGTTACATTTGACTCTTTTAGTTGAGGAAAAAGACAAAATATGACGACAGTGACTATTTTTTAGTGCTCCACAAAGTATAATGCCAGTTAAGAACGACGATGATAGATATCTTTGACTATATTTTCTTACTTGACTATGGATAAAGTTAGTTATGAACAGTGCTGAAAAGATTCCTTTGACAATTTTTAGCTAAGCGAAAGGCTGTTTTAGTTAAGAACGGTGTTGAATGAGGTTAATCCTGACTATTTTCAGATGAGAGAAGTGATATTTCAGTTAAGAAATGACAAGGAAACATGATGAAGTAACTATTTTTAGTTGACCGATGAATACTTTTAGTTGAGCAAAAGCCAAAACATGATGAACATGACTTTTTCTGATGATTGGCCGATAATTTTAGTTATGAAATGACAATGAAACATGAAGAACACGGTTATTTTCTGATGACTGGGGAATAAGTTTAGTTAAGAACAGTGCTGGAAAGATTCCTTTGACAATTTTTCTTACTTAGCGACATATAATTTTAGTTATGAAAGTGTTGAAAAAGTTACATTTGACTATTTTTTAGTGCTCCACAAAGTATAATGCCAGTTAAGAACGACGATGATAGATATCTTTGACTATATTTTCTTACTTGACTATGGATAAAGTTAGTTATGAAATGACAATGAAACATGAAGAACACGGTTATTTTCTGATGACTAGGGAATAAGTTTAGTTATGAACAGTGTTGGAAAGATTCCTTTGACAATTTTTAGTTGACTGGATAATAAGTTTAGTTGAGAAATGACGAAAGTGACTATGTTTTAGTTGATTGGCGAAAGATTTTTTTTAGTTAAGGAACGTTAAATAACATGTAAGGGGAAAACCTAGAGAACATATGGGGAACATGGTAAAGAACACATGTAAGAAAAGTTGATGAATACAGTGAACATGCTGGGAATATGAACTTACAGAGAACATGAAAACATGATAAGGAGAATAGGGAATACAAAGAATGAACAATGGACTTGTGAAGAACATGGAGAATATGACAAAGAATGTAGAAAACATGTAAGTGAAGGTGAAAAACGAAGTGATCTTGTGAGGAACATGAACTTGTAGAGGAACATGAATATTGACAAAGAACACAAAATATGGAAGTTAGCATGAATATTGAGTATAAAAGTTGTAAAGAGAACATGTGATGAACATGAAAACATAGAAAATATGACTAGACTTTGTAGAGAACATAATGAGACTAAGAGAAAGATTACAGAAAAAATGGAGATACTTGTGAAAATATGAACTGAATGGGACTGTGAACATTTGTAGAACATGGAGTGAACACGGATGAGAATACGAAGAACACAGTGAATATAGAGAAAATATGCAAATACAGGGGGACAAGAGCTGGAGCTCTGTAACTGACTTGATCTTATTTACTACGTCTGAAATATGACTGTTTAAAATTTCAGGGGGATTGGACTGCTAGTAGCGAAAATGTGGTCTCTGCCAAATTTGGGTCTTTAATTGGACTCTGATTAATTTCGATCATGAACTGGACTCTGAATATTTTGGCACAAAGTAGACTCTGGCGAATTTTGCTAGAAAACTGGACTCTGATTAATTTCGATCATGAACTGGACTCTGAATATTTTGGCACAAAGTAGACTCTGGCGAATTTTGCTAGAAAACTGGACTCTGATGAATTTCGATCAAGAACTGGACTCTGTCAAATTTTCACAGATTACAGGACACTGATGAAATTTGCTCTCAAAGTAGACTCTGGCGAATTTCTGTTGATAATTGGACTCTGATGAAATATGAGCTAAGTACTGTCTCTGACTAATTTGCTCACAAAGTGGACTCTGTTCATTTTTAGGTATAAAATGGTCTCTGATGAAATATGAG